>NC_037675.1:108383-150365 GCF_003255815.1 Theropithecus gelada
GGCTTCCAAATATCACTTTGCCAATTCCACAAGAACTGTCTTAGCGAATGGCTTCTTGAGGGGAAAGCTGTAACTCTGTGAGATGATTTCACAGAACAGAGAGAAGTTTCTCAGACAGCTTCTTCCTCTTTGTTATCGGAGGATATTTCCTTTGGCCCTATAATCTTCAAAGGGATCAGAAATATCTGTTCTCAGATTCCACAGAAATAAGGGTAGCAAAGAGATCCACGAAATACAGATGTAACTCTGTGAGATGAGTTAAGAGAACACTGAGCCGTTTCTCAGAAAGCTTCTTTCCAGATTTTATCTGAGGATATTTCCTTTTTCTCATTAGCCCTCTATGGGCTTCCAAATATCACTTTGCCAATTCCACAAAAACTGTTTAGCAAAAGGCTTCTCGAGAGGAAAGCTGTAGCTCTGTGGGATGATTTCACAGAACACAAAGAAGTTTCTCAGACAGCTTCTTTCTTTTTGTTATCGGAGGATATTTTTTTTGGCCCTATAGTCTTCAAAGGGATCCGAAATATCTGTTCTCAGATTCCACAGAAATAAGGGTAGCAAAGAGATCCACGAAATACAGATGTAACTCTCTGAGTGGAAGTCACACATTACAGAGCAGTTTCTCAGAAAGCTTCTTTCCAGATTTCATCTGAGGATATTTCCTTTTTCACCATAGCCCTCTATGGGCTTCCAAATATCACTTTGCCAATTCCAGAAGAATTGTCTTAGCGAGAGGCTTCTTGAAGGGAAAGCTGTAGCTCTGTGAGATGATTTCACAGAACACAAAGAAGTTTCTCAGAAAGCTTCTTTCTCTTTGTTATCGGAGGATATTTTCTTTGGCCCTATAGTCTTCAAAGGGATTTGAAATATCTGTACTCAGATTCCAAAGAAATAAGGCTAGCAAAGAGATCCAGGAAATACAGATGTAACTCTGTGAGTGGAAGTCACACCTCACAAAGCAGTTTCTCAGAAGGGTTCTTTGCAGTTCTCCTCTGAGGATATTTTATTTTTCACCGTAACCCTCTATTGGCTTCCAAATATCACTTTGCAAATTCCACAACAACAGGCTTAGCAAGTGGCTCCTTGAGGGGAAAGCTGTAACTCTGTGAGATGAATTAACAGAACACTAAGCAGTTCCTGAGAAAGCTTCTTTCCAGATTTCGTCTGAGGATATTTCCTTTTTCACCGTACCCCTCTATGGGCTTCCAAATATCACTTTGCGAATTCCTCAAGAACAGGCTTAGCGAGCAGCTTCTTAAGGGAAAAGTTATAACTCTCTGAGATGATTTCACAGAACACAAAGAAGTTTCTCAGAAAGCTTCCTTGTCTTTGTTATCGGAGGATATTTCCTTTGGCCCTATAGTCTTAAAGGGATCCGAAATATCTATTCTCAGATTCCATAGAAATAAGGCTAGCAAAGAGATCCAGGAAATACAGATGTAACTCTGTGAGTGGAAGTCACACATCACAAAGCCTTTTCTCAGAAGGCTTCTTTCCAATTTTTCTCTGTGGATATATTCTTTTTTACCATAGCCCTCTATGGGCCTCCAAATATCACTTTGCAAATTCCACAAGAACTGTCGTAGCGAAAGGCTTCTTGATGGGAAAGCTGTAACTTTGTGAGATGATTTCAAAGAACACAAAGGAGTTTCTCAGAAAGCTTGTTTGTCTTTCTTATCGTAGGATATTTCCTTTGGCCCCATAGTCTTCAAAGGGATCCGAAATATCCGTTCTCAGATTCCAAAGAAAGAAGGCTAGCAAACAGATCCAAGAAATACAGCTATAACTCTGTGAATGGAAGTAACACATCACAAAGCAGTATCTCAGAAAGCTTCTTTCCAGTTTTTCTCTGAGGATATTTTCTTTTTCACCATAACCTTTGTGGGTTTCCAAATATGACTTTGCGTATTCCACAAGAACTGTCTCAGCAAAAGGCTTCTTGAGGGGAAAGCTGAAACACTGTGAGATGAATTAACAGAACACTAAGCAGTTTCTCAGAAAGCTTCTTTCCAGATTTCATCTGAGGATATTTCCTTTTTCACCGTAGCCCTCTATGGGTTTCCAAATATCTCTTTGCAAATTCCACAAGAGCTGTCTTAGCGAAAGGCTTCTTGAGGGTAAAGCTGTAACTCTGTGAGATGATTTCACAGAACACAAAGAAGTTTCTCAGAAAGCTTCTTTCTCTTTGTTATCGGAGGATATTTCCTTTGGCCCTAGAGTCTTCAAAGGGATCCGAAATATCTGTTCTCAGATTCCACAGAAATAAGGCTAGCAAAGAGATCCACGAAACACAGATGAAACTCTGTGAGTGGAAATCACACATGACATAGCAGTTTCTCAGAAAGCTTCTTTCCAGTTTTTCTCTGAGGATATTTTCTTTTTCACCAAAGCCCTCTATGGGCTTCAAATATCACTTTGCGAATTCCACAGGAACAGGCTTAGCGAGCGGCTTCTTGAGGGGAAAGCTGTAACTCTCTGAGATGAATTAACAGAACACTAAGCAGCTTCTCAGAAAGCTTCTTTCCAAATTTTATCTGCGGATATTTCCTTTTTCCCCATAGCCCTCTACGGGCTTCCAAATATCACTTTTCGATTTCCACAAGAACTGTTTTAGCAGAAGGCTTCTTTAGGGGAAAGCTGTAACTCTGTGAGATGAATTCACAGAACACTAAGCAGTTTCTCAGAAAGCTTCTTTCCAGATTTCATCTGAGGATATTTCCTTTTTCACCATAGCCCTATATGGGCTTCCAATTACCACTTTACAAATTCCACAAGAACTGTCTTAGCAAAAGGCTTCTTGAGGGGAAATCTGTAACTCAGGGAGATGATTTCACAGAACACAAAGTAGTTTCCCAGAAAGCTTCTTTCTCTTTGTCATCGGAGGATATTTCCTTTTTCCCTAGAGTCTTCAAAGGGATCCGAAATATCTGTTCTCAGATTCCACAGAAATAAGGCTAGCAAAGGGATCCACGAAATACAGATGTAACTCTGTGAGATGAATTAACAGAATACTAAGCGGTTTCTCAGAAAGCTTCTTTCTAGTTTTCATCTGAGGATAATTCCTTTTTCACCATAGCCCTCCATGGGCTTCGAAATATCACTTTTCCAATTCCACAACAACAGTCTTCACGAAGGGCTTCTTGAGGGGAAAGCTGTAACTCTGTGAGATGATATGAAACAACAAAAAGGAGCTTCTCTGAAAGCTTCTTTCTCTTTGTTATCAGAGGATATTTCCTTTGGTCCTATAGTCTTCAAAGGAATCCGAATTATCTCTTCTCAGATTCCACAGAAATAAGGCTAGCAAAGAGATCCAGGAAATACACATGTAACTCTGTGAGTGGAAGTCCCACAGCACAAAGCAGTTTCTCAGAAAGCTTCTTTCCAGATTTCATCTGAGGATATTTTCTATTTCACCAGAGCCCTCTATAGGCTTCCAAATATCACTTTGCGAATTCCACAAGAACAGGCTTAGCGAATGTCTTCTTGAGGGGAAAGCTGCAACTCTGTGTGATGATTTCACAAAACACAAAGAAGTTTCTCAGAAAGCTTGTTTCTCTTTGTTATCGGAGGATATTTCCTTTGGCCCTATAGTCTTCAAAGGGATCCGAAAAATCTGTTCTCAGATTCCACAGAAAAAAGGCTAGCAAAGACATCCAGGAAATACAGATATAACTCTGTGAGTGGAAGTCACACATCACAAAGCAGTTTCTCAGAAAGCTTCTTTCCACTTTTTCTCGGAGGATATTTTCTTTTTCACCATTGCCCTCTAAGGGCTTCCAAATATGACTTTGCGAATTCCACAAGAACAGGCTTAGCGAGCGGCTTCTTGAGGGAAAGCTGTAACTCTGTGAGATGAATTAACAGAACACTAAGCAGTTTCTGAGAAAGCTTCTTTCCAGATTTCATCTAAGGATATTTCCTTTTTCACCATAGGCCTCTAAGGGCTTCCAAATATCACTTTGAAAAATTCCAAAAGAACTGTCTTAGCAGAAGGCTTTTTGAGGGAAAAGCTGTTACTCTGTGAGATGATTTCACAGAACACAAAGAAGTTTCTCAGAAAGCTTCTTTCTCTTTGTTATCGGAGGATATTTCCTTTGGCCCTAGAGTCTTCAAAGGGATCCGGAATATCAGTTCTCAGATTCCAAAGAAATAAGGCTACCAAAGAGATCCAGGAATTACAGATGTAACTCTGTGTGTGGAAGTCACACATCACAAAGCAGTTTCTCAGAAAGCTTCTTTCCAGTTTTTCTGTGAGGATGTTTTCTTTTTCACCATAGCCCTTTATTGGCTTCCAAATATCAGTTTGCAAATTCCACAAGAACTGTCTTAGCGAAAGGCTTCTTGAGGGGAAAGCTGTAACTCTGTGAGATGATTTCACAGAACACAAAGGAGTTTCTCAGAAAGAATCTTTCTCTTTTTTATCGGAGGATATTTCCTTTGGCCCTACAGTCTTCAAAGGGATCCGAAATATCTGTTCTCAGATTTCACAGAAATAAGGCTAGCAAAGAGATCCACGAAATACAGACGTAACTCTCTCAGTGGAAGGCACACATCAAAAAGCCATTTCTCAGAAAGCTTCTTTCCAGTTTTTCTCTCAGGATATTATCTTTTTCACCATAGCCCTCTATGGGCTCCCAAATATCACTTTGCAAATTCCTCAAGACCTTTCTTAGCGTAAGGCTTCTTGAGGGGAAAGCTGTAACTCTGTGAGATGATTTCACAGAACTCAAAGAAGTTTGTCGGAAAGCTTCTTTCTCTTTGTTATCGGAGAACATTTCCTTTGGCCCTGGAGTCTTTAAAGGGATCTGAAATATCTGTTCTCAGATTCCACAGAAATAAGGCTAGCAAAGAGATCAACGAAATTCAGATGTATCTCTGTGAAAGGAAGTCACACATCAAAAAGCAGTTTCTAAGGAAGCTTCTTTCCAGTTTCTCTGTGAGGACATTTTCTTTTTCACCATAACACTCTATGGGCTTCCAAATATCACTTTGCGAATACCACAAGAACAGGGTTAGCGAGTGGCTTCTTGAGGGGAAAGCTGTAACTCTGTGAGATGAATTAACAGAACACTAAGCAGTTTCTCAGAAAGCTTCTTTCCAGATTTCATTGAGGATATTTCCTTTTTCATCATAGCCCTCTATGGGCTTCCAAATATCACTTTGCAAATTCCACAAGAACTGTCTTAGCGAAAGGTTTCTTGAGGGGAAAGCTGTAACTCTATAAGATGATCTCACAGAACGCTAAGGAGTTTCTCAGGAAGCTTCTTTCTCTTCGTTATCGGAGGATATTTCCTTTGGCTCTAGAGTCTTCAAAGGGCTCCGAAATACCTGTTCTCAGATTCGACAGAAACAAGGCTAGCAAAGAGATACACGAAATACAGATGTAACTCTGTGAGTGGAAGTCACACATCACAAAGCAGTTTCTCAGAAAGCTTCTTTCCAGTTTTTCTCAGAGGATGTTTTCTTTTTCACCGTAGACCTCTATAGGCTTCCAAATATCACTTTGCGAATTCCTCATGAACAGGCTCAGCGAGCGGATTCTTGAGGGGAAAGTTGTAAGTCTGTGAGAAGAATTAACAGAAGACTAAGCAGTTTCTCAGAAAGCTTCTTTCCAGATTTCATCTGAGGATATTTCCTTTTTCACCATAGCCATCTATGGGCTTCCAAATATCACTTTGCGAATTCCTCATGAACAGGCTTAGCGAGCGGATTCTTGAGGGGAAAGTTGTAAATCTATGAGAAGAATTAACAGAACACTAAGCAGTTTCTCAGAAAGCTTCTTTCCAGATTTCATCTGAGGATATTTCCTTTTTCACCATAGCCCTCTATGGGCTTCCAAATATCAATTTGCGAAATCCACAAGAACAGGCTTAGCGAACGGTGTCCTGAGGGGAAGGCTGTAACTCTGTGAGATGAACTAACAGAACACTAAGTAGTTTCTCAGAAGGCTTCTTTCCAGATTTCATCTAAGGATTTTTCCTTTTTCGCTGTAGCCCTCTGTGGGCTTCGAAATATCACTTTGCAAATTCCACAAGAACAGGCTTAGCGAAAGGCTTCCTGAGGGGAAAGGTGAAAGTGTGTGAGATGATTTCACAGAACACAAAGAAGTATCCAAGAAAGCTTCTTTCTCTTTGTTATCGGAGGATATTTCCTTTGGCCCTAGAGTCTTCAAAGGGATCCGAAATATCTGTTCTGAGATTCCACAGAAATAAGGCTGGCATAGAGATCCACGAAATACAGTTGTAACTCTCTGAGTGGAAGTCACACATCACAAAGCAGTTTCTCAGAAAGCTTCTTTCCAGTTTCTCTCTGAGGATATTTTCATTTTCACCATAGCCCTGTATGGGCTTCCAAATATCACTGTGCGAATTCCACAAGAACAGGCTTAGTGAGCGGCTTCTTGAGGTTAAAGCTGTAACTCTGTGAGATGAATTAACAGCACACTAAGCAGTTTCTCAGAAAGCTTCTTTCCAGATTTCATCTGAGAATATTTCCTTCTTCACCATAGCCCTCTATGGGCTTCCAAATATCATTTTGCAAATTCCATGAGAACTGGCTTAGCGGAAGCCTTCTTGAGGGGAAAGCTGTAACTCTGTGAGATGATTTCACAGAACACAAAGAAGTTTCTCAGAAAGCTTCTTTCTCTTTGTTATCGGAGAACATTTCTTTTGACCCTAGAGTCTTCAAAGGGATCCGAAATATCTGTTCTCAGATTCCACAGTAATAAGGCTAGCAAAGAGATCCACGAAATACAGATGTATCTCTGTGAGTGGAAGTCACACACCACAAAGCAGTTTCTCTGAAAGCTTCTTCCCATTTTTTCTCTGAGGATATTTTCTTTTTCACCATAGCCCTCTATGGGCTTCCAAATATCACTTTGTAAATTCCAAAAGAACAGGCTTGGCGAGTGGCTTCTTCAGAGGAAAGCTGTAACTCTGAGAGATGAATTAAGAGAACACTAAACAGTTTCTCAGAAAGCTTCTTCCCAGATTTCATCTGAGGATATTTCCTTTTTCACCATAGACCTCTAAGGGATTCCAAATATCACTTTGAAAATACCATAAGAACTGTCTTAGCGAAAGGCTTCTTGAGGGGAAAGCTGCAATTCTGTGAGATGATTTCACAGAATACAAAGAAATTTCTCGGAAAGCTTCTTTCTCTTTGTTATGGGAGGATACTTCCTTTGGCCCTATAATCTTCCAAGGGATCAGAAATATCTGTTCTCAGATTCCACAGAAATAAGGCTAGCAAAGAGAACCACGATATACAGATGTAACTCTGTGAGTGGAAGTCACACATCACAAAGCAGTTTCTCAGAAAGCTTCTTTACAAATTTTTTTCAGGATATTTTCTTTTTCACCATAGCCGTCTATGGGCTTCCAAATATCACTTTGCGAATTCCACAAGAACAGGCTTAGCGAGCCACTTCTTGACGGGAAAGCTGTAACGCTGTGAGATTAATTAACAGAACACTAAGTAGTTTCTCAGAAAGCTTCTTTCCAGATTTCATCTGAGGATATTTCCTTTTTCACCATAGCCCTCTATGGCATTCCAAATATCACTTTGCAAATTCCATGAGAACTGTCTTAGCGGCAGGCTTCTTGAGGGGAAAGCTGTAACTCTGTGAGATGATTTCACAGAAGATAAAGAAGTTTCTCAGAAAGCTTCTTTCTCTTTGTTATCGGAGGATAGTTCCTTTGGCCCTAGAGTCTTCAAAGGGATCCGAAATATCTGTTCTCAGATTCCACAGAAATGAGGCTAGCAAAGACATCCGCGAAATACAGATGCAACTCTGTGAGTTGAAGTCACAGCATCAAAAAGCAGTTTCTCAGAAAGCTTGTTTCCAGTTTTTCTCTGAGGATATTTTCTTTTTCACCACAGCCCCCTATGGGCTTCCAAATATCACTTTGCGAATTCCACAAGAACTGTCTTAGCGAAAGGCTTCTTGAGGGGAAAGCTGTAACAGTGTGAGATGAATTAACAGAACACTAAGCAGTTTCTCAGAAAGCTTTTTTCCAGAATTTATCTGAGGATATTTCCTTTCTCACCATAGCCCTGTAAGGGCTTCCAAATATCACTTTGCACATTCCACAAGAACTGTCTTAGCGAAAGGCTTCTTGAGGGGAAAGCTGTAACTCTGTGAGATGATTTCACAGAACACAAAGTAGTTTCTCAGAAAGCTTCTTTCTCTTTCTTATCAGAGGATATTTCCTTTGGCCCTAGGGTCTTCAAAGGGATCCGAAATATCTGTTCTCAGATTCCACAGTATTAAGGCTACCAAAGAGATCCACGAAATACAGATGTAACTCTTTGAGTGGAAGTCACACAGCACAAAGCAGTTTCTCAGAAAGATTCCTCCCATTTTTTCTGTGAGGATATTTTCTTTTTAACCACAGCCCTCTATGGGCTTCCAAATATCACTTTGTAAATTACACAAGAACAGGCTTAGCGAAAGGCTTCTTGACGGGAAAGCTGTAACTCTGTGAGATGAATTAAGATAACACTAAGCAGTTTCTCAGAAATCTTCTTCCCAGATTTCATCTGGGAATATTTCCTTTTTCACCATAGCCCTCTAAGGGCTTCCAAATATCACTTTGAAAATTCCATAAGAACAGTCTTAGCGAAAGGCTTCTTCAGGGGAAAGCTGCAATTCTGTGAGATGATTTCACAGAACACAAGGAAGTTTCTCAGAAAGCTTCTTTCTCTTTGTTATCTTAGGATATTTCCTTTGGCCCTCCAATCTTCAAAGGGATCCGAAATATCTGCTCTCAGATTCCACAGAAATAAGGCTAGCAAAGAGATCCAAGGAAAAAGATGTAACTTTGTGAGTGGAAGTCACACATCACAAAGTAATTTCTCAGAAAGCTTCTTTCCAGTTTTTCGCTGAGGATATTTTCTTTTTCACCATAGCCTTCTATGGACTTCGAAATATCATCTTGCGAATTCCACAAGAACAGGCTTAGCGAGCGGCTTCTTGAGGGGAAAGCTGTAACTCTCTGAGATGAATTCACAGAATACTAAGCAGTTTCTCAGAAAGCTTCTTTCCAGATTTCATCTGAGGATATTTCCTTTTTCACCATAGCCCTCTATGGGCTTCCAAATATCACTTTCCAAATTCCACAAGATCAGTCTTAACGAAATTCTTCCTGAGGGCAAAGCTGTAAATCTGTGAGATGAACTAACAGAACACTACGTAGTTTCTCAGAAAGCTTCTTTCCTTTGTTATCGGAGGATATTTCCTTTGGCCCTGGAGTCTTTACAGGGATCCGAAATATCTATTCTCAGATTCCAAAGAAATCAGGCTAGCAAAGAGATCCACGAAATACAGATGTAACTCTGTGAGTGGAAGTCACACATTACAAAGCAGTTTCTCAGAAAGCTTCTTTCCAGTTGTTCTCTGAGGATATTTTCTTCTTCCCATAGCCCTCTATGGGCTTCCAAATATCACTTTGCTAATTACACAAGAACAGGCTTAGCGCGTGGCTTCTTGAGGGGAAAGCTGTAACTCTGTGAGATGATTTCACAGAACACAAAGAAGTTTCTCAGAAAGCTTCTTTCTCTTTGTTATCGGAGGATACTTCCTTTGGCCCTATAATCTTCATAGGGATCAGAAATATCTGTTCTCAGATTCCACAGAAATAAGGCTAGCAAAGAGATCCACGAAATATAGATGTAACACTGTGAGTGGAAGTCACACATCACAAAGCAGTTTCTCAGAAAGCTTCTCTCGAGTTTTCATCTCAGGATATTTCCTTTTTCACCATAGCCCACTATGGGCTTCCAAATATCACTTTGCAAATTTCACAAGATCAGTCTTAGCGAAAGGCTTCTTGAGGGGAAAGCTATAACTCTGTGAGATGATTTCACAGCACACAAAGAAGTTTCTCAGAAAGCTTCTTTCTCTTTGTTATCGGAGGATATTTCCTTTGGCCCTAGAGTCTTCAAAGGGATCCGAATTATCTGTTCTCAGATTCCACAGAAATAAGGATAACAAAGAGATCCACGAAATACAGATTTAACTCTGTGAGTGGAAGTCACACATCACAAAGCACTTTCTCAGAAAGCTTCTTTCCAGTTGTTCTCTGAGGATATTTTGCTTTTCACCATAGCCCTCTAGGGCCTTCCAAATATCACTTTGCGAATTCCACAAGAAGAGGCTTATCGAACGGCTTCTTGAGGGGAAAACTGATACTCTGTGAGATGAATTAACAGATCACTAAGCAGTTTCTAAGTAAGATTCTTTCCAGATTTCATCTGAGGATATTTCCTTTTTCACCGTAGCCCTCTATGGGCTTCCAAATACCACTTTGCAAATTCCACAAGAACTGTCTTACCGAAAGGTTTCTTGAGGGGAAAGCTGTAACTCAGTGAGATGATTACAGAGAACACAAAGAAGTTTCTCAGAAAGCTTCTTTCTCTTTGTTATCGGAGGATATTTCCTTTGGCCCTATAGTCTTCAAAGGGATCCGAAATATCTGTTTTCCGATTCCACAGAAATAAGGCAAGCAAAGAGATCCACGAAATACAGTTGTAACTCTGTGAGTGGAAGTCACACATCACAAAGCAGTTTCTCAGAAAGCTTCTTTCCAGTTTTTCTCTGAGGATATTTTCTTTTTCAACATAGCCCTCTCTGGGCTTCCAAATATCACTTTGCGAATTCCACAAGAACAGGCTTAGCGTAGGGCTTCATTTGTGGAAAGCTGTAACTCTGTGAGATGAACTAACAGAACAGTAAGCAGTTTCCCAGAAAGCATCTTTCCAGATTTCATTTGAGGATATTTCCTTTTTCACCATAGCACTCTATGGGCTTCCAAATATCACTTTGCAATTTCCACAAGAACTTTCTTAGCGAAAGGCTTCTTGAGGGGAAAGCTGTAACTCTGTGAGATGATTTCACAGAACACAAAGAAGTTTCTCAGAAAGCTTCTTTCTCTCTTTTTATCGGAGGATATTTCCTTTGGCCATAGAGTCTTCAAAGGTATCCGAAATATCTGTTCTCAGATTTCACAGAAATAAGGCTAGCAAACAGATCCACGAAATACAGATGAAACTCTGTGAGTGGAAGTCACACATCACAAAGCAGTTTCTCAGAAAGTTTCTTTCCGGTTGTTCTCGGAGGATATTTTATTTTTCACCATAGCCCTCTAGGGCCTTCCAAATATCACTTTGCGGATTCCACAAGAACAGGCTTATCGAACGCCTTCTCGTGGGCAAAGCTGTAACTCTGTGAGATGAATTAACAGAACACTAAGCATTTTCTCAGAAAGCTTCTTTCCAGATTTCATCTGAGGATATTTCCTTTTTCACCATAGCCCTCTATGGGCTTCCAAATACCACTTTGCAAATTCCACAAGAACTGTCTTGGCGAAAGGCTTCTTGAGGGGAAAGCAGTAACTCTGTGAGGTGATTTCACAGAACACAAAAAAGTTTCTCAGAAGGTTTCTTTCTCTTTGTTATCAGAGGATATATCCTTTGGCCCTTGAGTCTTCAAAGGGATCCGAAATATCTGTTCTCAGATTCCACAGAAATAAGGCTGGCAAAGAGATCCACGAAATACAGATGTAACTCTGTGAGTGGAAGTCACACCTCACAAAGCAGTTTCCCCGAAATCTTCTTTCCAGTTTTTCTCTGAGGAAATTTTTTTTTTCACCATAGCCCTCTATGGGCTTCCAAATATCACTTTGCGAATTCCACAAGAAGAGCCTTAGCGAACAACTTCTTGAGGGGAAATCTGTAACTCTGTGAGATGAATTAACTGAACACTAAGCAGCTTCTCAGAAAGCTTCTTTCCAGATTTCATCTGAGGATATTTCCTTTTCCCCGTAGCAATCTATGGGCTTCCAAATATCACTCTGCAAATTCCAGAAGAAGTGTCTTAGCGAAAGGCTTCTTGAGGGGAAATCTGTAAATCTGAGAGACGATTTCACAGAACACAAAGAAGTTACTCAGAAAGCTTCTTTCTCTTTGTTATCGGAGGATATTTCCTTTGGCCCTAGAGTCTTCAAAGGGATCCGAAATATCTGTTCTCAGATTCCAGAGAAATAAAACTAGCAAAGAGATCCACGAAAGAAAGATGTAACTCTGTGAAATGAATTAACAGAACACTAAGCAGTTTCTCAGAAAGCTTCTTCACAGTTTTTCTCTGAGTATATTTTCTTTTTCACCAAACACCTCTATGGGCTTCCAAATATCACTTTGCGAATTCCAGAAGAACAGGCTTAGCGAGCGGCTTCTTCAGGGGAAAGCTATAACTCTGTGAAATCAATTAAGAGAACACTAAGCAGTTTCTCAGAAAGCTTCTTTCCAGATTTCATCTGAGGGTATTTCCTTTTTCACCATAGCCCTCTTTGGACTTCCAAATATCACTTTGCAAATTCCACAAGAACTGTCTGAGCGAAAGGCTTCTTGAGGGGAAAGCCGTTACTTTCTGAGATGAATTAACGGAACACTAAGCAGTTTCTCAGCAATCTTCTTTCCAGATTTCAACTGAGGATATTTCCTTTTTCACCATAGCCCTCTATGGGCTTCCAAATATCGCTTTGCAAATTCCACAAGGACTGTGTTAGCGAAAGGCTTCTTGACGGGAAAGCTGTAACTCTGTGAGATGATTTTACAGAACACAAAGAAGTTTCTCAGAAAGCTTCTTTCTCTTTGTTATCGGAGGATATTTCCTTTGGCCCTATAGTCTTCAAAGGGATCCGAAATATCTGTTCTCAGATTCCACAGGAATAAGGCTAGCAAAAGATCCACGAAATACAGATGTAACTCTGTGAGTGGAAGTCACACATCAAAAAGCATTTTCTCAGATAGCTTCTTTCCGGTTTTTTTTTAAGGATATTTTCTTTTTCACCATAGCCCTCTATGGGCTTCCAAATATCACTTTGCGAATTCCACAAGAACAGGGTTAGCGAGTGGCTTCTTGAGGGGAAAGCTGTAACTCTGTGAGATGAATTAACAGAATACTAAGCAGATTCTCAGAAAGCTTCTTTCCAGATTTCATCTGAGGATATTTCCTTTTTCACCATAGCCCTCTATGGGCTTCCAAATATCACTTTGCAAATTCCACAAGAACTGTCTTAGCGAAAGGCTTCTTGAGGGGAAAGCTGTAACTCTGTGAAATGATTTCACAGAACACAAAGAAGTTTCTCAGAAAGCTTCTTTATCTTTGTTATCGGAGGATATTTCCAATGGCCCTCTAGTCTTCAAACCGATCCGAAATATCTGTTCTCAGATTCCGTAGAAATAAGGCTAGCAAAAGATCCACCAAATACAGATGTAATTCTGTGAGTGGAGGTCACACATCACAAAGAGGTTCTCAGATAGCTTCTTTCCGGTTATTTTTTAAGGACATTTTCTTTTTCACCATAGCCCTCTATGGGATTCCAAATATCACTTTGCGAATTCCACAAAACAGGCTTAGCGAGCCGCTTCTTGAGGGGAAGTCTGTAACTCTGTGAGATGACTTAACAGAACACTATGCAGTTTCTCAGAAAGCTTCTTTCCAGATTTCATACGAGGATATTTCCTTTTTCACCGTAGCAATCTATGGGCTTCCAAATATCACTTTGCAAATTCCACAAGAACTGTCTTAGCAAAAGGCTTCTTGATGGGAAAGCTATAACTCTGTGAGATGATTTCACAGAACACAAAGTAGTTTCTCAGAAAGATTCTTTCTCTTTGATATCGAAGGATATTTCCTTTGGCCCTTGAGTCTTCAAAGGGATCCGAAATATCTGTTCTCAGATTCCACAGAAATAAGGCGAGCAAAGAAATGCAAGAAATACAGATGTAACTCTGTGAGAGGAAGTCGCACATCATAAAGCAGTTTCTCAGAAAGCTTCCCTTCACTTTTTCTCTGAGGATATTTTCTTTTTCACCATAGCCCTCTATGGGCTTCCAAATATCACTTTTCGAATTCCACAAGAACAGGCTTAGCGAGCGGCTTCTTGAGGGGAAAGCTGTAACTCTCTGAGATGAATTAACAGAACACTAAGCAGTTTCTCAGAAAGCTTCTTTCCAGATTTCATCTGAGGATATTTCCTTTTTCACCATAGTCCTCTAAGGGCTTCCAAATATCACTTTGCAAATTCCACAAGAACTGTCTCAGCGAAAGTCTTCTTGAGGGGAAAGCTGTAACTCTGTGAGATGATTTCACAGAACACAAAGAAATTTCTCAGAAAGTTTCTTTCTCTTTGTTATCGGAGGATATTTCCTTTGGCCCTACAGTCTTCAAAGGGATCCGAAATAGCTGTTCTCAGATTCCAGAGAAATAAGGCTACCAAAGAGTTCCACGAAATACAGATGTAACTCTGTGAGTGGAAGTCACACATCACAAAGCAGTTTCTCAGAAAGCTTCTTTCCAGTTTTTTTGAGGATATTTTCTATTTCACCATAGCCCTCTAAGGGCTTCCAAATATCACATTGCGAATTCCACAAGAACAGGCTGAGCGAGCGGCTTCTTGAGGGTAAAGCTGTAACTCTGTGAGATGAATTAACACAACACTAAGCAGTTTCTCAGAAAGCTTCTTTCCTGATTCCATCTGCGGATATTTCCTTTTTCACCTTTGCTCTCTACTGGCTTCCAAATATCACTTTGCAAATTCCACAAGACCTGTCTTAGAGAAGGGCTTCTTGAGGGGAAAGCTGTAACTGTGTGAGATGATTTCACAGAACACAAAGAAGTTTCTAAAAAAGCTTCTTTCTCTTTGTTATCAGAGGATATTTCCTTTGGCCCTATAGTCTTCAAAGGTATCTGAAATATCTGTTCTCAGATACCACAGAAATAGGGCTAGCAAAGAGATTCACGAAATACAGATGTAACTCTGTGAGGGGAAGTCACACATCACAAAGCGGTTTCTCAGAAAGCTTCTTTCCAGTTTTTCTCTGAGGATATTTTCTTTTTCACCATAGCCCTCTATGGGCTTCCAAATATCACTCTCCGAATTCCACAAGAACAGGCTTAGCGAGCGGCTTCTTGAAGAGAAAGCTGTAACTCTGTGAGATGAATTAACAGAACACTTAGCAGCTTCTCAAAAAGCTTCTTTCCGGATTTCACCTGAGGATATTTCCTTTTTCACCATAGCCCCCTATGGGATTCCAAATATCACTTTGCAAAATGCACAAGAACTCTCTTAGCGAAAGGCTTCATGAGGCGATCGATGTAACTCTTTGAGATGATTTCACAGAACACTAAGAAGTTTCTCAGAAAGCTTGTTTCTCTTTGTTATCGGAGGATATTTCCTTTGGCCCTAGAGTTTTCAAAGGGATCCGAAATATCTGTGCTCAGATTCCACAGAAGTATGGCTAGCAAAGAGATCCTCGAAATACATTTGTAACTCGTGTGAGTGGAAGTCCACATCACACAGAAGTTTCTCAGAAAGCTTCTTTCCAGTGTTTCTCTGAGGATATTTTCTTTTTCACCATAGCCCTCTATGGGCTTCCAAATATCACTTAGCGAATTCCAGAAGAACAGGCTTCGCGAGCGTCTTCTTGAGGGGGAAGCTGTACGTCTGTGAGATGAATTAACGGAACACTAAGCAGTTTCTCAGAATGCTTCTTTCTAGATTTCATCTGAGTATATTTCCTTTTACACCATAGCCCTCTATGGGCTTCCAAATATCACTTTCCAAATTCCACAAGAACTGTCTTAGCGAAAGGCTTGTTAAGGGGAAAGCTGTAACTCTGTGAGATGATTTCACATAACGCAAAGAATTTTCTCAGAAAGCTTCTTTCTCTTTGTTATCGGAGGATATTTCCTTTGGCCCCACAGACTTCAAAGGGATCCGAAATATCCGTTCTCAGATTCGAAAGAAATAAGCCTAGCAAACAGATCCAAGAAATACAGCTGTACATTTGTGAGTGGAAGTCACACATCACAAAGCACTTTCTCAGAAAGCTTCTTTCCAGTTTTTCTCTCAGGATATCTTCTCTTTCATCAGAGCCCTGTATGGGCTTCCAAATATCACTTTGCAAACTCCACAAGAACAGGCTTAGCGAACGGCTTATTCAGGGGAAAGCTGTAACTCTGTGAGATGACTTCACAGAACACAAAGAAGTTTCTCAGAAAGTTTCCTTCCTGATTTCATCTGAGCATATTTCGTTTTTCACCGTAGCCCTCTATGGGCATCGAACTGTCACTTTGCAAATTCCACAAGAACAGGCTTAGCGAAAGGCTTCTTGAGGGGAAAGCTGTAACTCTGTGAGATGAATTAACAGAACTCTAAGCAGTTTCTCAGAAACATTCTTTCCAGATTTCATCTGAGCCTATTTCCTTTTTCATTGTAGCCCCCTATGGGCATCGAAATATCACTTTGCAAATTTCACAAGAACAGGCTTAGCAGAAGGCTTCTTGAGGGGAAAGCTGTAACTCTGTGGAATTATTTCACAGAACACAAAGAAGATTCTCAGAAAGCTTCTATCTCTTTGTTATCGGAGGATGTTTCCTTTGGCCCTGTAGTCTTCAAAGGGATCCGAAATATCAGTTCTCAGATTCTACAGAAATAAGGCTAGCAAACAGTTCCACGAAATACAGATATAACTCTGTCAGTGGGGTCGCACATCACAAAGCAGTTTCTCAGAAAGATTCTTTCCAGTTTTTCTCTGAGGTTATTTTCTTTTTCACCATAGCCCTCATTGGGCTTCCAAATATCACTTTGCAAATTCCACAAGAACAGGCTTAGTGAACGGCTTCTTTAGGGGAAAGCTGTAACTGTGTGAGATGAATTATCAGAACACTAAACAGTTTCTCACAAAGTTTCTTTCCAGATTTCATCTGAGAATATTTCCTTATTCACCGTTGCCCTCTATGGGCATCGAAATATCACTTGGCAAATTCCACAGGAACAGGCTTACAGAAAGGCTTCTTGAGGGGAAAGCTGTAACTCTGTGAGATGAGTTCACAGAACGCGAATAAATTCCTCAGAAAGCCTCCTTCTCTTTTTTATCGGAGGATATTCCCTTTGGCCCTGTGGTCTTCAAAGGGATCCTAAATATCAGTTCTCAGTTCCACAGAAATAAGGCTAGCAAACAGATCCATGAAATACAGATGTAACTCTGTGAGTGGAAGTCAAACATCACAAAGCAGTTTCTCAGAAAGCTTCTTTCCAATTTTTCTCTGAGGATATTTTTTTTTACCATAGCCCTCTATGGGCTTTCAAATATCCCTTTGCAATTTCCACAAGAACAGACTTAGCGAACGGTTTCTTGAGGGGAAAGCTGTTACTCTGTGAGATGAATTATCAGAACTCTAAACAGTTTCTCGGAAAGCTTCTTTCCAGATTTCATCAGAGGATATTTCCTTTTTCACCGTAGCCCTCTATGGGCATCGAAATATCACTTTGCAAATTCCACAAGAACAGGCCTAGCGCAAGGCTTCTTGAGGGGAAAACTGTATCTCTGGGAGATGATTTCACAGAACACAAAGAAGTTTCTCAGAAAGCTTCTTTCTCTTTGTTTTCGGAGGATATTTCCTTTGGACCTATAGTCTTCAAAGGGATCCCAAATATCTGTTCTCTGATTCCAAAGAAATAAATCAAGCAAGGAGATCCTCGAAATACAGATGTAACTCTGTGAGTGGAATCACACATCACAAAGCAGTTTCTCAGAAAGCTTCTTTCCAGTTTTTGTCTGACGACATTTTCTTTTTCACCGTAGACCTCTATGGGCTTCCAAATATCACTTTGCAAATTCCACAAGAACAGGCTTAGCGAACGGTTTCTTGAGGGGAAAGCTGTAACTCTGTGAGATGAATTAACAGAACTCTAAGCAGTTTCTCAGAAAGCTTCTTTCCAGATTTCATCTGAGCATATTTCCGTTTTCACCGTAGCCCTCTATGGACATCGAAATATCACTTTGTAAATTCCGCAAGAACAGGCTTAGCGAAAGCCTTCTTGAGGGGAAAGCTGTACCTCTGTGAGATGATTTCCCAGAACACAAAGAAGCTTCGCAGAAAGCTTCCTTCTCTTTGTTATCGGAGGATATTTCCTATGTCACTATAGTCCTCAAAGGGATCCCAAATATCAGTTCTCAGATTCCACAGAAAGAAGGCTAGCAAACAGATCCTCGAAATAGAGGTATAACTCTGTGAGTGGAAGTCACACATCACAAAGCAGTTTCGAGAAAGCTTCTTTTCAGTTTTTCTCTGAGGATATTTTCTTTTTCACCATAGCCCTCTATCTGCTTCCAAATATCACTTTGCAAAATCCACAGGAACAGTCTAAGCGAACGGCTTCTAGAGCGGAAAGATGTAACTCTGTGAGATGTATTAACAGAACACCAAGCAGTTTCCCAGAAAGCTTCTGTCCAGATTTCATCTGAGCCTATTTCCTTTTTCAACGTAGCCCTCTATGGGCATCGAAATATCACTTTGCAAATTCCACAAGAACAGGCTTAGCGAAGGATTCTTGAGGAGAACGCTGTAACTCTGTGAGATGATTTCACTGAACACAAAGAAATTTCTCAGAAAGCTTCTTTCTCTGTGTTATCGGAGGTTATTTCCTTTGGCTCTCTAGTCTTAAAAGGTATCCGAAATATCAGTTCACAGATTCCACAGAAATAAGGCTAGCAAACAGATCCACGAAGTACACATGTAATTCTGTGAGTGGAAGTCACACATCACAATGCAGTTTCTCAGAAAGCTTCTTTCCAGTTTTTCTCTGAGGATATTTTCTTTCTCACCATAGTCCTCTATGGGCTTCCATATATCACTTAGCAAATTAAACAAGAAGAGGATTAGCGAAAGGCTTCTTGAGGGGAAAGCTGTAACTCTGTGAGATGAATTAACAGAACTGTAAGCACTTTCTCAGAAAGCTTCTTTCCAGATTTCATCTCAGGATATTTCCTTTTTCACCGTAGCCCTCTATGGGCATCGAAATATCAGTTTGCAAATTCCACAAGAACAGGCTTAGCGAAAGACTTCTTGAGGGTAAAGCTGTAACTCTGTGAGATGATTTCACAGAACACAAAGAAGGTTCTCAGAAAGCTTCTTTCTCTCTTTTATCGGAGGATATTTCCTTTGGCCCTATAGACTTCAAAGGGTTCGTAATATCAGTTCTCCGATTCCACAGAAATAAGGCTAGCAAACAGATCCACGAAATACAGATGTAACTCTGTGTGTGGAAATCACACATCACAAAGCAGTTTCTCAGAAAACTTCTTTCCAGTTTTTCTCTGAGGATATTTTCTTTTCAACCATAGCCCTCTAAGGGCTTCCAAATATCACTTTGCAAATTCCACAAGAACAGGCTTATCGAACGGCTTCTTGAGGGAAAAGCTGTAACTCTGTGAGATGAATTAACAGAACTCTAAGCAGTTTCTTAGAAAGATTCTTTCCAGATTTCATCTGAGGATATTTCCTTTATCACCGTAGCCCACTATGGGCATCGAAATATCACTTTGGAAATTCCACAAGAACAGGCTTAGAGAAAGGCTTCTTGAGGGGAAAGCTGTAACTCTGTGGGATGATTTCACAAAACACAAAGAAGTTTCTCAGAAAGCTTCTTTTTCTTTGTTATCGGAGGATGTTTCCTTTGGCCCTGTAGTCTTCAAAGGGACCCGAAATATCAGTTCTCAGATTCCACAGAAATAAGGCTAGCAAACAGATCCACGATATACAGATGTAACTCTGGGAGTGGAAGTCACACATCACAAAGCAGTTTCTCAGAAAGATTCTTTCCCGTTTTTCTCTCAGGATATTTTCTTTTTCACCATAGCCTTCTATGGGCTTCCAAATATGACTTGCAAATTCCACAGAAACAGGCTTAGCGAAAGGCTTCTTGAGGGGAAAGCTGTAACACTGTGAGATGAATTAACAGACCACTAAGCAGTTTGTGAGAAAGCTTCTTTCCAGATTTCATCTGAGGATATTTCCTTTTTCACCGTAGCCCTAGATGGGCATCGAAATATCACTTTGTAAATTCCACAAGAACAGGCTTAGCGAAAGGCTTCTTGAGGGGAAAGCTGTAACTCTGTGAGATGATTTCACAGAACACAAAGCTGTTTCTCAGAAAGCTTCTTTCTCTTTGTTATCCGAGGATATTTCCTTTGGTTCTGTAGTCTTCAAAGGGATCCGAAATATCGGTTCTCAGATTCCACAGAAATAAGGCTAGCAAACAGATCCACGACACACAGATGTAACTCTGTGAGTGGAAGTCACACATCGCAAAGCAGTTTCTCAGAAAGCTTCTTTCCAGTTTTTCTCTGAGGATATTTTCTTTTACAACGTAGACCTCTATGGGCTTCCGAATATCACTTTGCAAATTCCACAAGAACAGGTTTGGCGAACGGCTTCTTAAGGGGGAAGTTGTAACTCTGTGAGATGAATAAACAGAACACTAAGCAGTTTCTCAGAAAGCTTCTTTCCAGATTTCATCTGAGGATACTTCCTTTTTCACCATAGCCCTCTATGGGCATCGAAATATCACTTTGCAAATTCCACAAGAACAGGCTTAGCGAAAGGCTTCTTGAGGGGAATGCTGTAACCCTGTGAGATGATTTCACAGAACATGAAGCAGTTTCTCCGAAAGCTTCTTTTCAATTTTTCTCTGAGGATATTTTCTTTTTCACAATAGCTCTCTATGGGCTTCCAAATATCACTTTACATATTCCACAAGAACAGGCTTAGCGAAAGGCTTCTTGAGGGGAAAGCTGTAACTCTGTGAGATGATTTCTTAGAACACAAAGTAGTTTCTCAGATATCTTTCTTCTCTTTGTTATCGAAGGATATTTCCTTTGGCCCTATAGTCTTCAACGGGATCCAAAATACCAGTTCTCAGATTCCTCAGAAATATGGCTCGCAAACAGATCCACGAAATACAGATGTAACTCTGTGAGTGGAAGTCACACATCACAAAGCAGTTTCTCAGAAAGCTTCTTTCCAGATTTCATCTGAGGATATTTTCTTCTTTACCATAGGCCTCTAAGGGCTTCCAAATATCCACTTGCAAATTACAGAAGAACCGACTTAGGGAAAGGCTTCTGGAGGGGAAAGCTGTAACTCTGTGAGATGAATTCACAGAACACAGAGCAGGTTCTCAGAGCTGCTTCTTTCCAGTTTTTATCTGAGGATATTTACCTTTTCACCATCGCCCTCCATGGGCTTCCAAATATCACTTTGCAATTTCCGCAAAAACAGTCTTAGCGAAAAGCTTCTTGAGGGGAAAGCTGTAACTCCGTGAGATGAATTCGCCCATCACAAATAAGTTTCTCAGAAAGCTTCTTTCTCACTTTGATCGGAGGATATTTCCTTTGGCCCTATAGTCTTCAAAGGGATCCGAAATATCAGTTCTCCGATTCCACAGAAATAAGGCTAGCAAACAGCTCCACGAAATACAGCTGTAACTCAGTGAGTGGAAGTCACACATCACAAAGCAGCTTCTCAGAATACTTCTTACCATTTTTCATCTGAGGATATTTTCTTTTTCACCATAGGCCTCTATGGGCTTCCAAATATCCCTTTGCAAATTCCACAAAACAGTCTTAGCAAACGGCTTCTGGAGGGAAAGCTATAACTCTGTGACATGAATTAACAGAACACAGAGCAGTTTCTCAGAAAGCTTCTTTCCATTTTTTATCTGAGCATATTTCCCATTACACAATCGCCCTCCATGGACTTCCAAATATCTCTTTGCAAATTCCTCAACAAGAGTCTTAGCGAAAGGCTTCATGAGGGGAAAGCTGTAACTCTGTGAGATGAATTCACAGATCACGAAGAAGTTTCTCAGAAAGCTTCTTTCTCATTTTGATCGGAGGATATTTCCTTTGGCCCTATAGTCTTCAAAGGGATCCGAAATATCAGTTCTCCGATTCCACAGAAATAAGGCTAGCAAACAGCTCCACGAAATACAGCTGTAACTCAGTGAGTGGAAGTCACACATCACAAAGCAGCTTCTCAGAATACTTCTTACCATTTTTCATCTGAGGATATTTTCTTTTTCACCATAGGCCTCTATGGGCTTCCAAATATCCCTTTGCAAATTCCACAAAACAGTCTTAGCAAACGGCTTCTGGAGGGAAAGCTATAACTCTGTGACATGAATTAACAGAACACAGAGCAGTTTCTCAGAAAGCTTCTTTCCATTTTTTATCTGAGCATATTTCCCATTACACAATCGCCCTCCATGGACTTCCAAATATCTCTTTGCAAATTCCTCAACAAGAGTCTTAGCGAAAGGCTTCATGAGGGGAAAGCTGTAACTCTGTGAGATGAATTCACAGATCACGAAGAAGTTTCTCAGAAAGCTTCTTTCTCATTTTGATCGGAGGATATTTCCTTTGGCCCTATAGCCTTCAACCGATCCGAAATATTAGTTCAGAGATTCCACAGAAAGAAGGCTAGCATACAGCTCCATGAAATACAGCTGTAACTCAGGGAGTGGAAGTCACACATCACAGAGCAGTTTCTCAGAAAGCTTCTTTCCAGTTTACATCTGAGGATATTTTCTTTTTCACCATAGGCCTCTAAGGGCTTCCAAATATCCCTTTGCAATTTCCACAAGAACAGTCTTAGCGAACGGCTTCTGGAGGGGAAAGCGGTAACTCTGTGAGATTAATTCACAGAACCCAGAGCAGTTTCCCGAAAGCTTCTTTCCTCTTTTTATCTGAGGATATTTCCGTTTTCACCATCCCCCTCCATGGGCTTCAAATATCACTTTGCAAATTCCTCAACAACAGTCTTAGCGAAAGGCTTCTTGATGGGAAAGCTGTTACTCAGTGAGATGAATTCACAGATCACAAAGAAGTTTCTCAGAAAGCTTCTTTCTCATTTTGATCGGAGGATATTTACTTTGGTCCTATAGTCTTCAAAGGGATCCAAAATATCAGTTCTCAGATTCCACATAAATAAGGCTAGCAAACAGCTCCACGAAATACAGCTGTAACTCAGGGAGTGGAAGTCACACATCACAAAGCACTTTCTCAGAAAGCTTCTTTCCACTTTTCATCTGAGGATATTTTCTTTTTCACCATAGGCCTCTTTGGGCTTCCTAATATCCCTTTGAAAATTCCACAAAACAGTCTTAGCGAACGGCTTCTGGAGGGAAAGCTGTAACTCCGTGAGATGAATTTACAGAACACAGAGCAGTTTCTCAGAACGCTTCTTTCCATTTTTTATCTGAGGATATTTTCCTTTTCACAATTGCCCTCCATGGGCTTCCAAATATCTCTTTGCAAATTCCTCAACAAGAGTCTTAGCGAAAGGCTTCTTGAGGGGAAAGCTGTAACTCTGTGAGATGAATTCACAGATCACTAATAAGTTTCTCAGAAATCTTCCTTCTCATTTTGATCCCAGGATATCTCCTTTGACCCTATAGACTTCAAAGGAATCCGAAATATCAGTTGTCAGATTCCACAGATATAAGACTAGCAAACAGCTCCACGAAATACAGCTGTAACTGAGGGAGTGGAAGTCACACATCACAAAGCAGTTTCTCAGCAATCTTTTTCCAGTGTTCATCTGAGGATATTTTCTTTTTCACCATAGGCCTCTATGGGCTTCCAAATATCCCTTTACAAGTTAGACAAGAACAGTCTTAGCGAACGGCTTCTGGAGTGGAAAACTGTACCTCTGTGAGATGAATTCAGAGAACACAGAGCAGTTTCTCAGAAAGCTTCTATCCAGATTTTTCTGAGGATATTTCCCTTTTCACCATCACCCTCCATGGGCATCAAAATATCACTTTGCAAATTTCTCAACAACAGTCTTAGCGAAAGACTTCTTCAAGGGAAAGATGTAACTCTGTGAGATGACTTAACAGATTACAAAGTAGTTTCTCAGAAAGCTTCTTTCTAGTTTTGATCGGAGAATATTTCCTTGGGCCCTATAGTCTTGAAAGGGATCCGAGATATCCGTTCTCAGATTCAACAGAATTAAGGCTAGCAAACAGCTCCACGAAATACAGCTGAAACTCAGAGAGTGGAAGTCACCCATCACAAAGCAGTTCCTCAGAAAGCTTCTTTCTCATTTTGATCGGAGGATATTTCCTTTGGCCCCATAGTCTTCAAAGTATCCGAAATATCAGTTCTCAGATTCCATAGAAATAAGGCTAGCAAACAGCTGCACAAAACACTGCTGTAACTCAGGGAGTGGAGGTCACACATCACAAAGCAGTTTCTCAGAAAGCTTCTTTATAGTTTTCATCTGAGAATATTTTCTTTTTCACCCTAGGCCTCTATGGGCTTCGTAATATGCCTTTGCAAATTCCACAATAAGGTTCTTAGCGAATGGCTTTTGGAGGGGTAAGCTGAAACTCTGTGAGATGAATTCACAGAACACAGAGCAGTTTCTCAGAAAGGTTCTTTCCTTTTTTTATCTGAGGATATTTCCCTTTTCACCATCGCCCTCCATGGGCTTCCAATTATCACTTTGCAAATTCCTCAACAAGAGTCTTAGCGAAAGGCTTCTTGAGGGGAAAGCTGTAACTCTGTGAGATGAATTCACAGATCACAAAGAAGATTCGCAGAAAGCTTCCTTCTCATTTTGATCGGAGGATATTTCCATTGGCCCTATAGTCTTCAAAGGATCCGAAATACCAGTTCGCAGATTCCACAGAAATAAGGCTAGCAAACAGATCCAAGACATACAGCTGTAACTCAGTGAGTGGAAGTCACACATCACAAAGCAGCTTCTCAGAATACTTCTTTCTAGTTTTCATCTGAGAATATTTTCATTTTCACCCAGGCCTCTATGGGCTTCCAAATATCCCTTTGCAAATTCCACAAGAACAGTCTTAGCGAATGGCTTCTGGAGGGGAAAGCTGTAGCTCTGTGAGATGAATTCACAGATCACACAGAAGTTTCTCCAAAACCTTCTTTCTCATTTTGATCGGAGGATATTTCCTTGGACCCTATAGTCTTCAAAGGGATCCGAAATATCAGTTCTCAGATTCCACAGAAATAAGGGTAGCAAACAGCTCCACAAGATTCAGCTGTAACTCAGTGAGTGGAAGTCACACATCACAGAGCAGTTTCTCAGAAAGCTTCTTTACAGTTTACATCTGAGGATATTTTCTTTTTCACCATAGGCCTCTAAGGGCTTCCAAATATCCCTTTGTAAATTCCACAAGAACAGTCTTAGCGAACAGCTTCTGGAGAGGAAAGCTGTAACTCTGTGAGATGAATTCACAGAACACAGAGCAGTTTCCCAGAAAGCTTCTTTCCTGTTTTTATCTGAGGATATTTCCCTTTCCACCATCGCCCTCCATGGGCTTCAAATATCACTTTGCAAATTCCTCAAGAACAGTCTAAGTGAAAGGCTTCTGGAGGGGAAAGCTGAAACTCTGTGAGATGAATTCACAGAACACAGAGCAGTTTCTCAGAAAGCTTCTTTCCAGTTTTTATCTGAGGATATTGTCTTTTTCCCTGTCCGCCTCCATGGGCTTCCAAATATCACTTTGCAAATTCAACAAGAACAGACTTGGTGAAAGCCTTCTTGAGGGGAAAGCTGTATCTCTGTGAGATGAATTCACAGATCACAATGAAGTTTCTCAGAAAGCTTCTTTCTCATTTCTATCGGAGGATATTTCCTTTGGCCCTATAGAATTCCAAGGGATCCGAAATATCAGTTCTCAGATTCCACAGAAATAAGACTAGCAAACAGCTCCACGAAATACAGCTGTAACTCAGTGAGTGGAAGTCACACATCACAGACCAGTTTCTCAGAAAGCTTCTTTCCAGGTTTTTTCTGAGGATATTTTACTTTTCACCATAGCTCTCTATGAGCTTCAAAATATCACTTTGCAAATTCCACAAGAACAGTCTGAGCGAACGGCTTCATGAGGGGAAAGCTGTAACTCTGTGAGATGACTTCACAGAACACAAAGCAATTTCTCAGAAAGCTTCTTTCCAGTCTTTATCTCAGGATATTTTCTTTTTCATCATAGCTCTCCATGGGCTTCCAAATATCACTTTGTAAATTCCACAAGAACAGACTTAGAGAGAGGCTTTTTGAGGGGAAAGCTGTAACTCTCTGTGATGAATTCACAGATGACAAAGAATTTTCTCAGAATGCTTCTTTCCACTTTTTTTCTGAGGATAGTTTCTTTTTCCCCATAGACCTCCTTGAGCTTCTAAATATCACTTTGCAAATTCAACCAGAACAGTCTTAGTGAAAGTCTTCTTCAGGGGAAAGCTGTAACACTGTGAGATGAATTCAGAGATCACAAAGAAGTTTCTCAGAAAGCTTCTTTCTCATTTCTATTGGAGAATATTTCCTTTGGCCCTATAGTCTTTAAAGGGATCCGAAATATCAGTTCTCCGATTCCCCAGAAATAAGGCTAGCAAACAGCTCCACGAAATACACCTGTAACTCAGTGAATGGAAGCACACATCACAAAGCAGTTTCTCAGAAAGCTTCTTTCCAGTTTTTATCTCAGGATATTTTCTTTTTCACCATAGTCCTCTATGGGTTTCCAAATATCACTTTGCAAATTTCACAAGAACAGTCTGAGCGAACGGCTTCTTGAGGGGAGACCTGTAACTCTGTGAGATGAATTCACAGAACACAAAGCAGTTTGTCAGAAAGCTTATTTCCAGGTTTTATCTGAGGATATTTTCTTTTTCCCATAGCCCTCCATGGGCTTCCAATTATCACTTTACAAACTAAACATGAAGAGTTTTAGCGAAAGGCTTCTTGAGGGGACATCTGTAACTCTGTGAGATGAATTCACAGATCACAAAGAATTTTCTCTGAAAGCTTTTTTCTCATTTCTATCACAGAATATTTCCATTGGCCCTAAGTTCTTCCAAGGGATCCGAAATATCAGTTCTCAGATTCCACAGAAATAAGACTAGCAAACAGCTCCACGAAATACAACTGTAACTCAGTGAGTGGAAGTCACACGTCACAAAGCAGGTTCCCAGAAAAGTTCTTTCCAGTTTTTATCTCAGGATATTTTCTTTTTCACCATAGCCCTCTCTGGGCTTCCAAATATCACTCTGAAAATTCCACAAGAACAGTCTTAGCGAACGGCTTGTTGAAGGGAAAGCTGTAACTGTGTGAGATGAATTCACAGATCACAAAGAAGTTTCTCAGAAAGCTTCTTTCCACTTTTTATCTCAGGATATTTTCCCTTTCACCATAGCTCTCTATGGTTTTCCAAATATCACTTTGGAAATTCCACAAGAACAGGCTTAGCGAATGGCTTCTTGTGGGGAAAGCTATATCTCGGTTAGATGAATTCACGGATCACAAAGAAGTTTCTCAGAAAGCTTCTTTCTCATTTCTATAGGAGGATATTTCCTTTGGCCCTATAGGCTTAAAAGGGATCTGAAATGTCAGTTCTCAGATTCCACAGAAATAAGGCTAACAAACAGCTCCACGAAATACAGCTGTAACTCAGTGAGAGAACGTCACACATCACAAAGCAGTTTCTCAGAAAGCTTCTTTCCAGTTTTTATCTCAGGATAATTTCTTTTTCACCATAGCCCTCTACGGGCTTCCAAATATCACTTTGCAAATTCCACAGGAACCGTCTGAGCTAACGGCTTCTTGAAGGGAAAGCTGTAACTCTGTGAGATGAATTCACAGAAAACAAATCAGTTTCTCAGAAAGCTTCTTTCCAGTTTTTATCTGAGGATACTTTCTTTTTCACCATAGCTCACCATGGGCTTCCAAATATCACTTTGTAAATTCCACAAGAACAGCTTAGCGAAAGGTTGCTTTAGGTGAAAGCTGTACCTCTGTGAGGTGAATTCACAGATCACAAAGAAGATTCTCAGAACGTTTCTTTCCAGTTTTTATCTGAGGTTATTTTCTTTTTACCCTTGCCCCCCATGGGCTTCCAAATATCACTTTGCAAATTCCACAAGAACAGTCTGAGCTAACGGCTTCATGAAGGGAAAGCTGTAACTCTGTGAGATAAATTTACAGAACACAAAGCAGTTTCTCAGAAAGCTTCTTTCCAGTATTTATCTGAGGATATTTTCTTGTTCCACATAGCCTTCCGTTGGCTTCTAAGTATCACTTTGCAAATTCAAGAAGAACAGTCTTAGCGTAAGGCTTCTTGAGAGGAAAGGTGTAACTCTGTGAGATGAATTCACAGATCACAAAGCAGTTTCTCAGAAAGCTTTTTTCCAGTATTTATCTGATGATATTTTCTTTTTCCCCAAAGCCCTCCATGGGCCTCCAAATATCACTTTGAAAATTCAACAAGAAGATTCTTAGCGAAAGGCTTCTTGAGGGGAAAGCTGTACATCGGTTAGATGAATTCACAGATCACAAAGAAGTTTCTCCGAAATCTTCTTTCTCATTTCTATCGGAGGATATTTCCATTGGCCCTATAGTCTTCCAAGGGATCCAAAATATCTGTTCTTAGATTCCCCAGAAATAAGACTAGAAAACAGCGCCACGAAATACAGCTGTAACTCAGTGAATGGAAGTCACACATCACAAAGCAGTTTCTCAGAATGCTTCTTTCCCGAGTTTATCTGAGGATATTTTCCTTTTCACCATAGCCCTGTATGGCCTTCTAAATATCACACTGCAAATTCTACAAGAAAAGTCTTAGCGAACGGCTTCTGGAGGGGAAAACTGTAACTGTGTGAGCTGAATTCAGAGAACACAAAGCAGTTTCTCAGAAAACTTCTTTCCAGTTTTTATCTGAGGACATTTTCTTTTTCACCATAGCCCACCATGGGCTTCCAAATATCACTTTGGAAGTTCCACAAGAACAGTCTCTGTGAAAGGCTTCTTGACAGGAAAGCTGTAACTCTGTGAGATGAATTCACAGATCACAAAGAAGTTTCTCAGAAAGCTTCTTTCTCATTTTTATCGAACCGTATTTCCTTTGGCCCTATCATGTTCATGGGGATACAAAATCTCAGTTCTCAGATTCCACAGATATAAGGCTTGCAAACAGCTACACGAAATACAGCTGTAACTCAGTGAGTGAAAGTCACGCATCACAAAGAATTTTCTCAGAAAGCTTCTTTCCACTTTTTAGCTAAGGATATTTTCATTGGCCCCATAGTCTTCAAAGGGATTCGAAATATCAGTTCTCAGATTGAACAGAAATAAGGCAAGCAAACAACTCCACGAAAAACAACTGTAACTCAGTGAATGGAAGTCACACAACATAAAGCAGTTTCTCAGAAAGCTTCTTTCCAGTTTTTTTCTGTGGATATTTTCTTTTACACCATAGCCCTCTATGGGATTCCTAATATCACTTTGCAATTTCCGCAAGAACAGTCTTAGCGAACGGCTTCTTGAGGGGAAAGCTGTGACTCTGTGAGATGAATTAACAGAACACAAATCAGTTTGTCAGAAAGCTTCTTTCCAGTAATTATCTGAGGATATTTTCTTTTTCACCATTGCCCTCCATGGGCTTAAAAATATCACTTGGCAAATTCCACAAGAACAGTCTTAGCAAAAGGCTTCTTGAAGGAAAAGCGGTAACTCTGTAAGATGAATTCACAGATCACAAAGAAGTTTCTCAGAAAGGTTCTTTCTCATTTTTATTGGAGGACATAAGCTTTGGCCCTATAGTCTTTCAAGGGATCCGAAATATCAGTTCTCAGATTCCACAGAAATAAGGCTAGCAAGTAGCTCCACGAAATACATCTGTAACTCACTGAGTGGCAGTCACACATCACAAAGCAGTTTCTCAGAAAGCTTCTTTCCTGTGTTTATCTGACGATATTTTCTTTTTCACCATTGCCCTCTAGGGGTTCCAAACATGACTTTGCAAATTCCTCAAGATCACACTTAGCAAACGGCTTTTTGAGGGGAAAGCTGTAACTCTGTGAAATGAATTAACAGAACACAAATCAGTTTCTCAGAAGTCTTTTTTCCAATTTTTATCTGATTGTATTTTCTTTTTCACCATAGCCCTCCATGGGCTTCCAAATATCACTTTGCAAAATGCAGAAGAACAGTCTTAGCGAAAGGCTTCTTGAGGGGAAAGCTCTAACTCTGTGAGATGAATTCACAGATCAAAAGAAGTTTTTCAGAACGCTTCTTTCTCATTGTATCAGAGGATATTTCCTTTGGCACAATAGTCTTCAAAGGGTTCCGAAATATCAGTTCTCAGATTCCACAGAAATACGGCTACCAAACAGCTCCATGAAATACTGCTGTAACTCAGTGAGTTAAAGTCACACATCACAAAGCAGTTTCTCAGAAAGCTTCTTTCCAGTTTTTATCTGAGGATATTTTCTTTTTCCCCATAGCCCTCCATGGGCTTCCAAATATCACTTTGCAAATTCCCCAAGAACACTCTTAACGAACGACTTCTTCAGGGGAAAGCTCTAACTCTGTCATATGAATTCACAGATCACAAAGAAGTTTCTCAGAAACTTCTTTCTCATTTTTATCGGAGGACATTTCCTTTGGCCCTATAGACTTCAAAGGGATCTGAAATATCAGTTCTCAGATTCCACAGAAATAAGCCTAGCAAACAGCTCCACAAAATACAGCTGTAACGTAGCAAGTGGAATTCACACATCACAAAGCAGTTTCCCAGAAATCTTCTTTCCATTTTTTACCTGAGGATACTGTCTTATTCACAATAGTCCTCCATGGGCTTCCAAATATCACTTTGCAAATTTCTCAAGAGCAGTCTTAGCGAACAGCTTCTTTAGGGGATAGCTGTAACTCTGTGGGATGAATTAACAGAACACAAAGCAGTTTCTCAGAAAGATTTTTTCCAATTTTTATCTGAGTATATTTTCTTTTTCACCATAGCCCTCCATGGGCTACCAAATGTCACTTGGCAAAATACACAAGAACAGTCTTAGAGAACGGCTTCTTGAGAGGAAAGCTATAACTCTGTGAGATGAATTCACAGATCACAAAGAAGTTTCTCAGAAAGCTTCTTTCTCATTTTTGTCAGAGGATATTTCCTTTCGCCCTATGGTCTTCAAAGGGATCTGAAATATCAGTACTCAGATTCCACAGATATAAGGATACCAAACACGTCTATGAAACAGCTGTAATTCAGTGAGTGGAAGTCACACGTCACAAAGCAGTTTCTCAGAAGCTTCTTTCCACTTTTTATCTGAGAATATTTTCATTTTCACCATAGACCTCCATGGGCTTACAAATATCACTTTGCAAATTCCTCAGGAACAGTCGTAGCGAAAGGCTTCTTGAGGGAGAAGCTGTAGTTCTGTGAGATGAATTCACAGACACCAAAGAAGTTTCTCAGAAACCTTCTTTCTCATTTTTATTGGAGGATATTCCCTTTGAACCTATAGTCTTAAAAGGGATCGGAAGTATCAGTTCTCAGATTCCACAGAAAAAAGGGTAGCAATAATCTCCAAGAAATACAGCTTTAACCCAGTGAGTGGAAGTCATACATCAGAAAGCAGTGTCTCAGAAAGCTTCTTTTCAGTGTTTTTTTGAGGATATTTTCCTTTTCACCATAGCCCTCTGTGGGCTTCCAAATATCACTTTGCAAATTCCCCAAGAACAGTCTTAGCGAAGGGCTTTTTGAGGGGAAATCTGTAACTCTGTGAGATGAATTGACAGAACACAGAGAAGTTTCTCAGAAAGCTTCTTTCTCACTTTTATCAGGGGTTATTTCTTCAGCTGTATAGACTTCAAAGTGATCCGAACTATCAGTTCTCAGATTCCACAGAAATAATGAGAGCAAACAGCTCCAAGAAATACAGCTGTATCTCAGTGAGTGCAAGTCACATATCACAAAAGAGTTTCTCAGAAAGCTTCTTTCCAGCTATTATCTGAATATATTTTCTTTTTCACCATAGCCCTCTATTGGCTTCCAAATATCACTTTGCAAATTCCACAAGAACAGTCTTAGCGAAAGGCTTCTTGAGGGGAAAGCTGTAACTCTGTGATATGAATTCACAGAACATAAAGAAGTTTCTCAGAATATTTCTTTCTCATTTTTATCGGAGGATATTCCCTTTGGCCCTGTAGTCTTCAAAGGGTCTGAAATATCACTTCTCAGATTCTACTGAAATAACACTAGCAAACAGCTCCACGAAATACAGCTGTAACTCAGTGAGTGGAAGTCACACTCCACAAAGCAGTTTCTCAGAAAGCTTCTTTCCAGGTTTATCTGAGGGTATTTTGTTTTTCACCATAGCCCTCTATGGGCTTCCAAATATCACTTTGCGAATTCCACAGGAACAGTCTTAGTGAACGGCTTCTTGAGGGGAAAGCTGTAACTCTGTGAGATGAATTAACAGAACACAAAGCAGTTTCTCAGAAAGCTTCTTTCCAGTTTTTATCTGAGGATATTTTCTTTTCCACCATAGCCCTCCAGGGTTTCCAAATATCACTTTGCAAATTCCACAAGAACAGTCTTAGCGAAAGGCTTCTTGAGGGGAAAGCTGTAACTCTGTGGGATGAATTCACAGATCACAAAGAAGTTTCTCAGAAGGCTTCTTTTCAGTTTTTATCTGAAGACATTTCCTTTGTCACTGTAGCCAACAAAGTGCTCCCAAATATCACTTAGCAGATTTCACGAGAAGAGTGTTAGCAAACAGCTGCATGGACAGGTGAAACTCTGTGACATGAATGCACAGGTCACATAGTAGTTTCTCAGAACGCTTCCTTTCAGTTTTTATCTGAAGATATTTCCTTTTTCACTGTAGCCCTCAATGCGATCCCGAATATCACTTTGCAGATACAACGAGAGGAGTGTTTGCAAACAGCTACATGAACAGAAAGCTGGAACTCTGTGAGATGATCTCAGAGATCAGAAAGCATTTCTCCGAAATCTTCTTTCCTGTTTTTTTCTGGGGATATTTCCTTTGGCTGTTTTCTCCTCCAAGTGATTCAAAATATCAGTTCTCAGATTCAACCAAAACAGGACAAGCAAGCAGCTGCTTGAAATACAGCTGTAACTCACTGAGTTGAATTCACACATCACAAAGCAGTTTCTCAGAAAACTTCTTTCCCCTTGTTACCTGAAGGTATTTCCTTTGGCACCAAGAGCTTCATTGGGGAAAGTAATATCCCACTGTAGATTTCAAGAAAACTGTGTTAGCAAACTGATCAATGAACAGAAAAGTGGAAATCTGGGCGTTGCATTCACACGTAACAATGCAGTTTCTCAGAACGCTTCCTTTCAGTTTTTATCTGAAGATATTTCCTTTTTCACTGTAGCCATCAATGCGCTCCCAGATATCACTAAGCATATTCCACGACAAGAGAGTTAGCAAACAGCTATATGAACCGAAAGGTGGAACTCTGTGAGATGATTGCACAGGTCACATAGAAGTTTCTCAGAATGCTTCCTTTCATGTTTATCTGTAGATATTTCCTTTTTCACTGCAGACCTGAATGCGCTCCCCTATATTACGTAGCAGATTCCAGGAGAAGAGTGTTAGCAAACAGCTACATGAACAGAAAGGTGGAAATCAGTGAGATGAACTCAGAAATTAGAAAGACATTTCTCAGAAATCTTCTTTCTCGTTTTTATCTGGGATATTTCCTTTGGCTGTATACTCCTCCAGGATATCTGAAATATCTGTTCTCAGAGTCAAAAAAACATGGACTAACAAACAGCTCCATGAAATACAGCTGTTACTCAGTGAGTTGAATTCACACATCACAAAGCAGTTTCTCAGAAAGCTTCTTTCTACTTTTTATCTGAAGATATTTTCTTTGGCACCATAAGCTTCAATGGGCAAAAAATTATCCCACTGCAGTTTTGAAGAAAACTGTGTTAGCAAACTGATCAAAGAACAGAAAAGTGTAACTCTGTGAGTTGCATTCCCAGGTCACAATGCAGTTTCTCAGAACTCTTCTTCTCAGTTTTTACCTGAAGACATTTCCTTTGTCCCTGTAGCCGTCAATGCGCTCCCAAATATCACTTAATAGATTCCACGAGAAGAGTGGTAGCAAACAGCTACATGAACAGAAAGGTGGAACTCTGTGACATGAATGCACAGGTCATATAGAAGTTTCTCAGAACGCTTCCTTTCAGTTTTTATCTGAAGATATTTCGTTTTTCACTGTAGCCTTCAATGCGCTCCCAAATATCACTTTGCAGATCCTACGAGAAGAGTGTTAGCAAACAGCTACATAAACAGAAATGTGGAACTATATGAGGTGAATGCAGAGGTCACATAGAAGTTTCTCAGAACGCTTCCTTTCAGTGTTTATCTGAAGATATTTCCTTTTTCACTGTAGCCCTCAATGCGCTCCCAAATATCACTTTGCACATTCCACGAGAAGAGTGTTAGCCAACGGCTACATGAACAGAAAGGTGGAACTCTGTGAGATGAACTCAGAGATCAGAAAGGCATTTCTCAGAAATCTTCTTTCTCGTTTTTAATTAGGGATATTCCCTTTGGCTGTATAATCCTCCAAATCATCGAAATATCGGTTCTCAGATTAAACAAACACTGAAGTAGCAACAGCTGCATGAAATACCACTGTAACTCAGTGAGTTGAATTCACACATCACAAAGCAGTTTCTCAGAAAGATTCTTTCTACTTTTTATCTGAAGATATTTCCTTTGTCACCATAAGCTTCATTGGGCAAAGAAATATCCCACAGCAGTTTTGAAGAAAACTGTGTTAGCAAACTGATCAATGAACAGAAAAGTGTAACTCTGTGAGTTGCATTCACAGGTCACAATGCAGTTTCTCAGAATGCTTATTTTCAGTTTTTGTCTAAACACACTTCCATTTTTACTGTAGACGTAATTGCGCTCCCAAATATCACTTAGCAGATTCCGGGAGAAGACTGTTAGAAAACACCTACATGAACAGAAAGGTGGAACTCTATGAAGTGAATGCACAGGTCACATAGAAGTTTCTCAGAACGCTTCCTTTCAGTTTTTATCTGAAGATATTTCGTTTTTCACTGTAGCCCTCAATGCGCTCTCAAATATCACTTTGCAGATTCCACGAGAGAAGTGTTAGCAAACAGCTATATGAACAGAAAGGTGGAACTCTGTGAGGTGAATGCACAGGTCACATAGAACTTTCTCAGAACGCTTCCTTTCAGTTTTTATCTGAAGATATTTCCTTTTTCTCTGTAGCCCTCAATGTGCTCCCAAATATCACTTTCCAGAATCCACGAGAAGAGTGTTAGCAAACAGCTACATGAACAGAAAGGTGGAATTCTGTGAGATGAACTCAGAGATCAGAATGACATGTCTCAGAAACCTTCTTTCTCGTTTTTACCTGGGGATATACCCTTTGGCTGTATAATCCTCCAAGTGGTCTGAAATATCCGTTCTCAGATTCAACAAAAACTAGACTAGCAAACAGCTCCATGAAATACAGCTGTAACTCAGTGAGTTGAATTCACACATCACAAAGCAGATTTTCAGAAAGCTTCTTTCTACTTTTTATCTGAGGATATTTTCTTTGTCACCATAAGCTTCATTGGGCAAAGATATATCCCCCTGCAGATTTCAAGAAAACTGTGTTAGCCAACTAATCAATGAACAGAAAAGTGTAACCCTGTGATTTGCATTCACAGATCACAATGCAGTTTCTCAGAACGCTTCTTTTCAGTTTTTATCTGAAGACATTTCCTTTGTCACTGTAGCCGTCAACGTGCTCCCAAATATCACTTAGCAGATTCCACGAGAAGAGTGTTAGCAAACAGCTACATGAACAGGAAGGTGGAACTCTGTGACATGAATGCACAGGTCCCATAGAGGTTTCTCAGAGCGCTTCCTTTCAGTTTTTATCTGAAGATATTTGCTTTTTCACTGTATCCCTCAATGCTCTCCCAAATGTCACTTTGCAGATTCCAGGAGAAGAGAGTTAGCAAACAGGTACATGAACAGAAAGGTGGAACACTGTGTGGTGAATGCACATGTCACATAGAAGTTTCTGAGAATGCTTCCTTTCAGTTTTGATTCGAAGATATTACCTTTTTCTCTGTAGCCCTCAATGCGCTCCCAAATATCACTTTGCAGATTCCACGAGAAGAGTGTTAGCAAACAGCTACCTGAACAGAAAGGTGGAACTCTGTGAGATGAACTCAGAGATGACAAAGATATTTCTCAGAAATCTTCTTTCTTGTTGTTGTCCTGGGATATTTCCTTTGGCTGAATACTCCTCCAAGTGATCCATAATATCGGTTCTCAGATTCAACAAAAACTGGACTAGCAAACAGCTCCATGAAATACAGCTGTAACTCAGTGAGGTGAATTCACACATCACAAAGCAGTTTCTCAGAAAGATTCTTTCTACTTTTTATCTGAAATATTTCCATTGTCACCATAAGCTTCATTGGGCAAAGAAATATCCCACTGCAGATTTCAAGAAAACTCTTTTAGCAAACTGATCCATGAACAGAAAAGTGTACCACTATGAATTGCATTCACAGGTCACAATGCAGGTTCTCAGAATGGTTCTTTTCAGTTTTTATCTGAAGACATTTCCTTTGTCACTGTAGCCGTCAACGTGCTCCCAAATATCACTTAGCAGATTCCACGAGAAGATTGTTAGCAAACAGCTACATGAACAGAGAGGTGGAACTATGTGACATGAATTCACAGGTCACATAGAAGTTTCTCAGAACGCTTCCTTTCAGTTTGTATCTGAAGATATTTCCTTTTTCACTGTAGCCCTCAATGCGTTCCGAAATGTCACTTTGCAGATTCCAGAAGAAGAGATTTAGCAAACAGCTACATGAACAGAAAGGTGGATCTCTGTGAGGTGAATGTACAGGTCACATAGAAGTTTCTCAGAACACTTCCTTTCAGTTTTTATCTGAAGATATTTCCTTTTTCTCTGTTGCCCTCAATGCACTCCCAAATATCACTTTGCAGATTCCACGAGAAGAGTGTTAGCAACAGCTACATGAACAGAAAGGTGGAACTCTGTGAGATGAACTCAGAGATCTGAAAGACATTTCTCAGATATCTTATTTCTCTTTTTTATCTGGGCATATTTCCTTTGACTCTATACTCCTTCAAGTGATCTGAAACATCTGTTCTCAGATTGAACAAATCTGGACTAGCAAGCAGCTCCAAGAAATACAGCTGAAACTCAGTGAGTTGAATTCACACATCACAAAGCAGTTTTTCAAAAAGCGTCTTTCTACTTTTTATCTGAAGACATTTACTTTGTCACCATAAGCTTCATTTGGCAAAGAAATATCCCACTGCAGATTTCAAGAAAACTGTGTTAGCAAACTGATCAATGAACAGAAATTGTAACTCTGTGAGTTGCATTCACACGTCACAATGCACTTTCTCAGAACTCTTCCTTTCAGTTTTTATCTGAAGATATTTCCTTTTCCACTGTAGCCCTCAATGTGTTCCGAAATGTGCCTTTGCAGATTCCAGGAGAAGAGATTTAGCAAACAACTAATGAACAGAAAGGTGGAACTCTGTGAGGTGAATGCACAAGTCACATAGAAGTTTCTCAGAACGCTTCCCTTCAGTATTTATCTGAAGATATTTCCTTTTTCTCTGTTGCCCTCAATGCGCTCCCAAATATCACTTTGCAGATTCCACGAGAAGAGTGTTAGCAAACAGTTACATGAACAGAAAGGTGGAACTCTGTGAGATGAACTCAGTGATCAGAAAGACATTTCTCAGATATCTTCTTTCTTGTTTTTATCTGAGGATATTTCCTTTGGATGTATACTCCTCCAAGTGATCCGAAATATCGGGTCTCAGATTCAACAAAAACAGGACTAGCAAACAGCTCCATGAAATACAGCTGTAACCCAGTGAATTGAATTCACACATCACTAAGCAGTTTTTCAGAAAGCTTCTTTCTACTTTTTATCTGAGGATATTTCCTTTGTCACCATAAGCTTCATTTGGCAAAGAAATATCCCACTACAGTTTTGACGAACTGTGTTGACAAACTAATGAATGAACAGAAAAGTGTAACTCTGTGATTTGCATTCACAGGTTACAAAGCAGTTTCTTAGAACCCTTCTTTTCAGTTTTGTCTGAAGACTTTCCCTTTTTCACTGCAGCCTTCAATGCGATCCCAAATATCACTTAGCAGATTCCATGAGAAGAGTGTTATCAAAGAGATACATGAACAGAAAGGTGGAACTCTGTGACATGAATGCACAGGTCACACAGAAGATTCTCAGAACGCTTCCTTTCAGTTTTTATGTGAAGATATTTACTTTTTCACTGTAGCCCCAAAGCTCTCTCAAATGTCACTTTGCAGATTGGAGGAGAAGAATGTTAGCAAACAGCTACATGAATACAAAGGTGGAAATCTGTGAGGTGAATGCACAGGTCACATAGAAGTTTCTCAGAACACTTCCTTTCAGTTTTTATCTGAAGATATTTCCTTTTTCTCTGTAGCCCCCAATGAGCTACCAAATGTCACCTTGCAGATTCCAAGAGAAGAGTGTTAACAAACAGCTACATGAACAGAAATGTAGAACTCTGTGAGATGAACTCAGAGATCAGAATGACATTTCTCAGAAATCTTCTTTCTCGTTTTTATCTGGGGATATTTCCTTTGCCTGTATACTCCTCCAAGTGATCCGAAATATCGGTTCTCAGATTCAAGAAAAACTGGACTAGGAAACAGCTCCATGAAATACAGCTGTAACTCAGTGAGCTGAATTCAAGCATCACTAATCATTTTCTCAGAAAGCTTCTTTTACTTTTTATCTGAAGATTTTCCTTGTTAACCTTAAGCGTCATTGGCCATAGAAATATCCCCCTGCAGATTTTAAGAAAACTGTGTTAGCAAACTGATCAATGAAAAGAAGAGTAACTCTGTGAGTTGCATTCACAGGTCACAATACAGTTTCTCAGAACGCTTCTTTTCAGTTTTTATCTGAAGACATTTCCTTTCTCACCGTTGCCGTCAATGCGTTCCCAAATATCACTTAGCAGATTCCACGAGAAGAGTGTCAGCAAACAGCTACATGAACAGAAAGGTGGAACTCTGTGACACAAATGCACAGGTCACATAGAAGTTTCTCAGAACGCTTCCTTTCAGTTTTTATCTGAAGATATTTCATTTTCACTGTAGCCCTCAATACGCTCCCAATTGTCACTTTGCAGATTCCAGGAGAAGAGTGTTAGCAAACAGCTACATGAACAGAAAGGAGGAACTCTGTGAGGTGAATGCACAGGTCACATAGAAGTTTCTCAGAACGCTTCCTTTCAGTTTTTATCTGAAGATATTTCCTTTTTCTCTGTAGCCATCAATCGTTCCCAAATATCACTTTGGATATTCCACGAGAAGAGTTTTAGCAAACAGCTACATGAACAGAAAGGTGGAACTCTGTGAGATGAACTCAGAGATAAGAAACTCATTTCTCAGAAATCTTCTTTCTTGTTGTTGTCCTGGGATATTTCCTTTGGCTGTATACTCCTCCAAGTGATCCGAAATATCAGTTCTCAGACGCAACAAAAACTGGACTAGCCAACAGCTCCATGAAATACAGCTGTAATTCAGTGAGTTGAATTCACACATCACAAAGCAGTTTCTCAGAAAGCTGCTTTCTACTTTTTATCTGAAGGCATTTCCTTTGTCACCATAAGCTTTATTGGGCAAAGAAATGTCCCACTGCAGATTTCAAGAAAACTGTGTTAGCAAACTGACCAATGAACAGAAAAGTGTAACTCTATGAGTTGCATTCAGAGGTCACAGTGTAGTTTCTCAGAACGCTTCTTTTGAGTTTTTATCTGTAGACATTTCCTTTTTCACTGTAGCCGTCAATGCGCTCCCAAATATCACTTAGCAGAATCCACGAGAAGAGTGTTAGCAAACAGCTACATGAACAGAAAGGTGGAACTCTGTGACACAAATGCACAGGTCACTTAGAAGTTTCTCAGAACACTTCCTTTCAGTTTTTATCTGAAGATATTTCCTTTTTCACTGTAGCCCTCAATGGGCTCAAAAATATCACTTAGCAGATTCCACGAGAAGAGTGTTAGCAAAGAGCTACATAAACAGAAAGTTGGAACTCTGTGAGATGAACACAGAGATCCGAAAGACATTTCTCAGAAGTCTTCTTTCTCCTTTTTATCTGGGATATTTTCTCTGCTGTATGATCCTCGAAGCGATCCGAAATATCAGTTCTCCGATTCAACGAAAAAAGGACTAGTAAACCGCTCCATGAAATACAGCTCTAACTCAGAGTTGAATTCACACATCTCAAAGCAGTTTCTCAGAAAGCTTCTTTCTACTTTTTACCTGAGTATATTTCCTTTGACACCATAAGCTTCATTGGGAAAAGAAATATCCCACTGCTGTTTTGAAAAAAGTGTGTTAGCATACTGATCAATGAACAGAAAAGTGTAACTCTGAGTTGCGTTCACAGGTCACAATGCAGTTTTTCAGGACGCTTCTTTTCAGTTTTTATCTCAAGACATTTCCTTTTTCACTGTACCCGTCAGTACGCTCCCAAATATCACTTAGCAGATTCCACGAGAAGAGTGTTAGCAAACAGCTACATGAACAGAAACCTGGAACTCTGTGAGATGATCTCAGATATCAGAAAGACATTTCTCAGAAATCTTCTTTCTCGTTTTTATCTGGGGATATTTCCTTTGACTGTATACTCCTCCAACTGATCTGAAACATCAGTTCTCAGATTCAACAAAAACTGGACTAGAAAACAGCTCCATGAAATACAGCTGTAACTCAGTGAGTTGAATTCACACATCACAAAGCAGTTTCTCAGAATGCTTCTTTCCACTTTTTATCTGAAGATATTTCCTTTGTCACCATAAGCTTAATTGGGCAATGAAATATCCTACTGAAGTGGGATAAAAACGAAAAAGAAGATTTCTGAGAAATGTCTTTCTGATCTCTGAGTTCCTCTCACAGAGTTCCACCTTTCTGTTCATGAAGCTGTTTGCTAACACTCTTCTCCTGGAATCTGCAAAGTGACATTTGGGAGTGCATTGAGGGCTACAGTGAAAAAGGAAATATCTTCAGATAAAAACTGAAATGAAGCTTTCTGAGAAACTTCTATGTGACCTGTGCATTCATGTCACAGAGTTCCACCTTTCTATTCATGTAGCTGTTTGCTAACACTCTTCTCGTGGAATCTGCTAAGTGACATTTTCTAGAGCGTTTACGGCTACAGTGACAAAAGAAATGTCTTCAGATAAAAACTGAAAAGAATCGTTCTGAGAAACTGCATTGTGACCGGTGAATGCAACTCACAGACTTACACTTTTCTTTTTATTGATCAGTTTGGTAACACCGTCTTCTTGAAATCTGCAGTGGGATATTTCTTTCCCCAATGAAGCTTATGGTGACAAAGGAAATATTTTCAGATAAAAACTAGAAAATAGCTTTCTGAGAAACGGATTTGTGATGTGTGAGTTCAACTCACTGAGTTCCAGCTGTATTTTGTGGAGCTGTTTGCTGGTCCAGTTTTTGTTAAATCTGAGAACCGATATTTCGGATCACGTGGAGGAGTATACAGCCAAAAGAAATATCCCCAGATAAAAACGAGATAGAAGATTTCTGAGAAATATCTTTCTGATATCTGAGTTCATCTCACAGAGTTCCACCTTTCTGTTCATGTAACTGTTTGCTGACACTCTTCTCGAAGAATCTGCAAAGTGATATTTGGTAGCTCATTGAGGGCTACAGAGAAAAAGGAAATATCTTCAGATAAAAACTGAAAGGAAGTGTTCTGAGAAACTTCTATGTGACCTGTGCATTCGCCTCACAGAGTTCCACCTTTTTGTTCATGTAGCTGTTTGCTAACACTTCTTCTCCTGGAATCTGCTAAGTGACATTTGGGAGTGCATTGAGGGCTACAGTGATAAAGGAAATATCTTCAGATAAAAACTGAAAGGAAGCGCTCTAGAAACTTCTATGTGACCTGTGCATTCATGTCACAGAGTTCCACCTTTCTGCTCATGTAGCTGTTTACTAACACTCTTCTCGTGGAATCTGCTAAGTGATATTTGGGAGCGCATTGACAGCTACAGTGACAAAGGAAATATCTTCAGATGAAAACTGAAGGGGGGCGGAGCAAGATGGCTGAATAGGAGCAGCTCCAGTCTTCAACTCCCAGCGCCAGCGACACAGAAGACCGGTGATTTCGGCATTTTCAACTGAGGTACTGGGTTCATCTCACTGGGGAGTGCCGGACGATC
>NC_037675.1:165298-197458 GCF_003255815.1 Theropithecus gelada
CTACTAGGTTGGGGAAGTTCTCCTGGATGATATCCTGAAGAGTGTTTCCCAACTTGGTTCCATTTCCCCCCTCACTTTCAGGCACCCCAATCAGACGTAGATTTGGTCTTTTTACATAATCCCATACTTCTTGCAGGCTTTGTTCATTTCCTTTTCTTCTTTTTTCTTTTGGTTTTTCTTCTCACTTCATTTCATTCATTTGATCCTCAATCACTGATACTCTTTCTTCCAGTTGATCGAGTCTGTTACTGAAGCTTGTGCATTTGTCACCTATTTCTCGTGTCATGGTTTTCATCTCTGTCATTTCGTTTATGACCTTCTGTGCATTAATTACTCTAGCTATCAATTCTTCCACTCTTTTTTCAAGATTTTTAGTTTCTTTGCGCTGTGTACGTAATTCCTCCTTTAGCTCTGAGAAGTTTGATGGACTGAAGCCTTCTTCTCTCATCTCGTCAAAGTCATTCTCCGTCCAGCTTTGATCCGTTGCTGACGACGAGCTGTGCTCCTTTGCAGGGGGAGATGTGCTCTTATTTTTTGAATTTCCAGCTTTTCTGCCCTGCTTTTTCCCCATCTTTGTGGTTTTATCTGCCTCTTGTCTTTGATGATGGTGACATACTGAAGGGGTTTTGGTGTAGGTGTCCTTCCTGTTTGATAGTCTTCCTTCTAACAATCAGGACCCTCAGCTGTAGGTCTGTTGGAGATTGCTTGAGGTCCACTCCAGACCCTGTTTGCCTGGGTGTCAGCAGCAGAGACTCATTTGAAAATGCAGAAATCACTGGTCTTCTGTGTCACTTGCTCTGGGAGTTGGAGACTGGAGCTGTTCCTATTCGGCTATCTTGCTCCGCCCTGACCAGATGAAAAGTTTAAAGAAGCGATCTGAGAACCTGCACTGTGATGTGTGACTGCAACTCACAGAGTTACAGTGTTCTTTTCATTCATTAGTTTGCTAACACTCTTTCCTTGAAATCTAAAATTGGATACTTCTTAGTGCCATGAAGCTTAAGGTGACAAAGGAAATATCCTCCCATAAAAACTAGACATACGCTTTCTGAGAAACTGTGTTGTGATGTGTGAATTCATCTCACAGGTTTACACATTTCTCTCCATAAAGCAGTTTCCTAACACAATTTTCGTAGAATATGCATAGTGATATCTCCGAGTGTGTTGAGGCCTGTGGTGAAAAAGGAAATATCCTCAGATGAAAACTGGAAAGAACCATTCTAAGAAACTGCATTGTGATGTGTGAATGCACCTCACAGTGTTACACTTTTCTTTTCATTGATGAGTTTATCAACACTGTTTTCTTGAAATCTGCAATGGAATATTTCTTAGCGCCATGAAGCTTATGGTGACAAAGGAAATATCCTCGAATAAAAACGAGAAAGCTTTCTGAGAAACTTCTTTGTGATGCATGAGTTCATCTCAGAGAGTTACACCTCAGTCTTCATGGAGCAGTTTGCAAACACTGTTTTCGTGGAAAGTGCAACATCATATTTGTGAGCGTAATGAGGCCTGTGGTGGAAAAGGAAATATCCTCAGATGAAAACTTGAAAGAAGCTTTCTGAGAAACTGCATTGTGTTCTGTGAATGCTACTCACAGACTTTACTGTTCTTTTCATTGATCAGTTTGCCAACACTGTTTTCTTGAAATCTTCAATGAGATATTTCTTAGCGCCATGAAGCTTACGGTGACAAAGGAAATATCCTCCGATAAAAACGAGAAAAAATCTTTCTGAGAAACTGCTTTGTAATCTTTGTATTCATCTCACAGAGTCACACATGTGTTTCGAGGAGCAGTTTACTAGCACTCTTTTTGTGCAATCTGAGAAGTGATATTTTGGATAGCTATGAAGACTCCTCTGATGAAGGAAATATCCTCAGATGAAAGCTGGAAGGAAGCACTCTGAGAAACTTCTTTGTGATGCGTGACTTCATCTCACAGAGTTACACCTTTCTCTTCATGAAGCAGTTTGCTAACACTGTTTTCCTGGAATCTGAAAAGTGGTATTTGGAATCACAATGAGGGATATGATGAAAAAGCATATAACCTCAGATGAAAAGTTTAAAGAATCGTTCTGAGACACTGCATTGTGATATGAGAATGCAACTCACATAGTTTCAGCGTCCTTTTCATTGATCAGTTTGCTACCACTCTTTCCTTGAAATCTAAAATGGGATATTTCTTAGTGCCATGAAGCTTTCGGTGACAAAGGAAATATCCTCCCATAAAAACTGGACAGAAGCTTTCTGAGAAACTGTTTGTGATGTGTAAATTCATCTCACAGGTTTACACGTTTCTCTCCATGAAGCAGTTTTGTAACACAGTTTTTGTGGAATCTGCAGAGTGATATTTGGGAGTGCTTTGAGGCCTGTGGTGAAAAGAAAATATCCTCAGATGAAAACGGGAAAGAAGGTGTCTGAGAAACTGTTTTCTGTTGTGTGAATTCATCACACAAAGATACATTTGTATTTCGTGGAGCCGTTTTCTAGCCCTACTTTTGTGGAATCTGAGAAGTGATGTTTGGGATCGCTATGAAGACTCCTCAGACAGAGAAAATATCCTCAGATAAAAACCAGAAAGAAGCTTTCTGAGAAACTGCTTTGTGATGTGTGAATTCATCTCACAGAGCGACGCCTTTCTCTTCATGAAGCCGTTTGCTAACTCTGTTTTTGTGGAATCTGCAAAGTGATGTTTGGAAGCGCATTGAGTCCTATAGTGAAACATGAAATTTTCTTAGATGAGAACCGAAAGGAAGCTTTCTGAAAAACCGCTTTATGATGTGTGAGTTCATTTTAGAGAGTTATACTTTGACATCATGCAGCAGTCTATTACCACTGTCTTTGGGGAATGTGAGAAGCGATATAATGGATCGCATTGAGGCATACGCTGAGCAAGGAAATATTCTCAATTAAAAACGTGAAAGAATGTTTCTGCACACATTGCAAAACTAAGTTGAGACAACATTACCTTTGAACTATCTTACATAGCTCTAAATCCCTTCATGTGTGTGGTTTATATGAATACAACCCTAGAATCTTGTAAGATGTTTTTGATACAAATGGAAAATAACTGGCTATTGACCCAATTGGCTAAAACAACAAGAATCTTCTTTCAGATATGTTAATTCATTTTAGTGAGTTATACCTTAGTGTTCATAGATCAGTTTGCTAATACTGTTTTCGTGGAAAGTGCAACTTGATATTTGGGAGTGCATTGAGGCCTGTGGTGAAAAAGGAAATATCCTCAGACGAAAACTGGAAAGAAACGTTCTGAGAAACTACATTGTAATGTGTGAATGCACCTCACAGACTTACACTGTTCTTTTCATTGATCAGTTTGCCAACACTGTTTTCTTGAAATCTGCAATGGGATATTTCTTAGTGCCATGAAGCTTATGGTGACAAAGGAAGTATCTTCCGATAAAAATGAGAAAGAAGCTTTCTGAGAAAATGTTTTGTGATGTGTGAATTCATGTAACAGTTTTACACGTTTCTCTCCATGAAGCAGTTTCCTAACACTGTTTTCCTGGAATCTGGAAAGTGATATTTGTGAGCTCATTGAGGCCTGCAGTGAAAAATGAAATATCCTCAGTTGAAAACTAGAAAACAGTTTTCTGAGAAACTGCTATCTGACATTTAAATTCATCTCACAGAGATACACTTTCCTTTCATGGAGCATTCTGTTACCACTCTTTTTGTTGAGTCTGGGAAGGGATATTTGGGTTCGCTCTGAAGACTATAGGGACAAAGGAAATATCTGCAATTAAAAACGTGAAAAATACTTTCTGTGAAACTTATCGGTGATTTCTGAATTATTTTCACAATGTTAAACCACTCTTTGATGGAGGAGTTTCATAGCGCTCTTTTTGTGAAATCTCATAAGTGATACCTTGAATATCGTTGAATCTCATGGTGAAAAATGAAATATCTTCAGATAAAAATTGCAGAGAGGCCTTTTTAGAAAGTGCTTTGTTGTGGATGAATTCAGTTCACAGATTGACATCATTGAGTGTTTTCGCAGAATGTGCAATGAGACACACGGGGGCGCTTTGAGACCACAAATAGCCTCAGCTGAAAAAAGCAAGAAGCTTTCTGAGAAACTGTTTGTGATGTGTGAATTAAACTCACTGAATTACACCTGTATTTCATGGAGCCGTTTGCTAGCCCTGTTTTTGTGGAGTCTCAGAAGTGCTATTTTGGATCTCTATGAAGACTCCTCAGACAGAGGAAATATCCTCAGAGAAAAACCAGAAAGAAACTTTCTGAGAAACTGCTTTGTGATGGGTGAATTCATCTCACAGACAGACACCTTTCTCTTCTTGAAGCAGTTTGCTTACACTGTTTTCCTGGAATGTGCATAGTGATATTTGGGAGCCCATTGAGGCCTATGGTGAAACAGGAAATATCTTTAGGTGAAAACTAGAAGGAAGCTTTCGGGGAAACCACTTTATGATGTGTGAGTTCATTTTAGAGAGTTATACTTTCACATCATGGAGCAGTCTATTACCACTGTCTTTGGGGAATGTGAGAAGGGATATATTGGATTGCATTGAGGCCTACCCTGAGAAAAGAAATATTCTCAATTAAAAACGTGAAAGAAGCTTTCTGAGAAACTTCTTTGTGATGTGTTAATTCATCTCAGAGAGTTACACCTTAGTCTTCATGGAGCAGTTTGCTTGCAATCTTTTCGTGGAAACTGCAACATGATATTTGGGAGTGCATTGAGGCCTGTGTTGAAAAAGGATATATCCTCAAATGAAAACTGGAAAGAAGCGTTCTGAGAAACTGCACTGTGATGTGTGATTGCAACTCACAGACTTCCACTGTTCTTTTCATTCATCAGTGTGCCAACACTTTTTTCTTGAAATCTTCAAAGGAAAGTTTCTCAGTGCCATGAAGCTTACGGTGTCAAAGGAAATATCCTCTGGTAAAACTAGAAAGAAGCTTTCTGAGAAACTGCTTTGTGGTGTGTGTATTCATCTCGCAGAATTACACCATTCCCTCCATGAAGCAGTTTGCTAACAAAGTTTTCATGGCATCGGCCACGTTGTTTTTGGAATTGCATTGAGTTTGACAGTGAAAAAGGAAATACCTCAGATAAAAACAGAAAGAAGCTTTCTGAGAAACTACCTTGTGACGTGTGAATTCATCTCACAGAGATACACTTTTCTCTTCATTGAGCCGTTTGCTAACAAGGTTTTCCTGGAATCCGTAAAGTGATATTTGGGAATGCTTGAGGCTTATGGTGAAAAAAGAAATATCCTCAGATAAAAACTTGAAAGAAGCTTTCTGAGAAAATGCTTTATTGTGTGTGAATTCATCTCATTTAGTTAAAATTTCACTTCATGGAGCAGTCTGTTACCAACGTCTTTGGGCAATCTTAGAAGGGATATTATGGATCGCATTGAAGCCTACGCTGACAAAGGAAATATCCTCAAGTAAAAACGAGAAGGAGTCTTTCTGAGAAACTTCTTTGTGACATGTCAATTCATTTCACAGAGTTACTCATTTCTCTTCATGAAGTAGGTTGCTAACACTGTTTTAGTGGAACTGCAAAGTGATATTTGGGAACACATAGAGGCCTATGGTTAAAAAGGAAATATTCTCTCATAAAAACGAGACAGAAGCTTTCTGAGAAACTTCTTTGTGACGTATGAATTCATCTCACAGAGTTACACCTTTCTCTCAATGAAGAAGTTGGCTAACACAGTTTTCGTGGAATCAGCAAAGTGATATTTGGGAACGCTTTGAGTCCTATGCTGAAAAAGGAAATAGCCTCAGATAAAAACCAGAAAGAAGCTTTCTGAGAAACTGCTTTTTATGTGCGAATTCTCCTTACAGAGTTACACTTTCGTTTGATGGAGCAGTCTGTTACCACTGTTTCTGGGCAATTTTTGAAGTGATAATTTGGATCACATTGAAACCTATGTTGACAAAGCAAATATCCTCTGATAAAAACTTGAAAGAAGCTTTCTGAGAAAATACTTCATGATGTGTGAATTCATCTCACAGAGATAAACTTTTCTCTTCATTGAGCAGTTTACTCACACAGTTTTCCTGGAATCCGTAAAGTGATATTTGGGAACGCATTGAAGCCTATGGTGAAAAAGGAAATATCCTCAGATAAAAACTAGAAAGAAGCTTTCTGAGAAACTGCTTTATGATGCATGAATTCATCTCACAGAGTTAAAATTTCACTTCACGGGGCAGTCTGCTACCACTGTTTTTGGGGAACCTCAGAAGGGATATTTTGGATCACATTGAAGCCTATGATGACAAAGGAAATATCCTCAAATAAAAATGACAAAGAAGCTTTCTGAGAAACTTCTTTGTGATGTGTGAATTCAACGCACAGGGTTACACATTTCTCTTCATGAAGCAGTTTGCTAACTCTGTTTTCGTGGAATCTGCAAAGTGATATTTGGGAGTGCTTTGAGGCCTATGGTAAAATGGAAATATTCTCTCATAAAACCTAGAAAGAAGCTTTCTGAGAAACTTCTTTGTGACGTGTGAGTTCATCTCACAAAGTTACACCTTTCTCTCAATGAAGAAGTTTGGTAACACAGGTTTCGTAGAATCGGCAAAGTGATATTTGGCAACGCTTTGAGACCTATGGTGAAAAAGGAAATATCCTCAGATAAAAACCAGAAAGAAGCTTTCTGAGAAACTGCTTTTTGATGTGCGAATTCTTCTCACAGAGTTACACTTTAGTTTCATGGAGCAGTCTGTTACCACTATTTCTGGGCACTTTGTGAAGGGATATCTTGGATCGCATTGAAACCTATGTTGACAAAGGAAATATCATCAGATAAAAACTAGAAAGAAGCTTTCTGATAAACTTCTTCATGACATGTGAATTCATCTCACACAGTTACACCTTTCTCTCAATGAGGCAGTTTGCTAACACAGTTTTCATGGAATCCGTAAAGTGATATTTGGGAACGCATTGAGGCCTATAGTGAAAAAGGAAATATCCTCAGATAAACCTAGAAAGAAGCTTTCTGAGAAACTTCTTTGTGATGTGTGAATTCATCTCACAGAGTTACACCTTTCTCTCAATGAAGCAGTTTGCTCACATGTTTTCGTGGAATCTGAAAAGTGATATTTGGGAGTGCATTGAGTCCTATGGTGAAAAAGGAAATATCCTCAGATAAAAACTGGAAAAACGCTTTCTGAGAAACTGCTTTCTGATATCTGAATTCATCTCACAGAGGTACACTTAGGTTTCATGGAGCAGTCTCTTACCATTTTTTGGGGGGAATCTGAAAGGGATATTTTGGATCGCATTGAAGCCTACGCTGACAAAGGAAGTATCTTCAAATAAAAACGAGAAAGAAGCGTTCTGAGAAACTGCATTTTGATGTGTGACTGCAACTCACAGAGTTACTCCTTTCTTTTCATTGATCAGTTTGCTAACACTGTGTTCTTGAAATCTGCAATGAGATATTTCTTAGTGAAATGAAGCTTATGCTGACAAAGGAAATCTCCTCAGATAAAAACTGGAAAGAAGCTTTCTGAGAAACTGCTTTGTGATGTGAGAATGCAACTCTTAGAGTTACACCTGTGTTTCAAGGAGCCGTTTGCTAGCACTGTTTCTGTGGAATCTGAGAAGTGATAATTTGGATCGCTATGAAGACTCTATGGACCAAGGAAATATCCTCAGATAAAAAGAAGAATAAAGCTTTCTGAGAAACTGGTTTGAGATGTATGAATTCATTTCACAGTGACACTACTCTTTCATGGAGGAGTTTGTTGGCACTGATTTTGTGGACTCTCAGAAGTGACATTTTGGATATCATTGAATCCCAGGGTGGAAAATGAAATATCCTCAGATAAAAACTGCAGAGACGCCCTCTGAGAAACTGCTTTGTTGTAGGTGAATTCAGCTCACAGAGTTACAGCACTGTTTTCATTGAGAAGCTTGCTAACAGCGTTTTCACAGAATCTGCATTGAGACACAAGGCGGCTCTTTGAGACCAGAAATAAACTCAAATGGGAAAGGAAAGAAGCTTTCTGAGAAACTGCTTTGTAATGTGTGAATTCAACTCACAGAGATACACGTGTCTTTTGTGGAGCTGTTTGATAGCCCTGTTTTGTGGAATCTGAAAACTGATATTTCGGATTGCTTTGAAGACTACACTGTCAAAGGAAATATCCTCAGACAAAAACCAGAAAGAAGCATTCTGAGAAACTGCTTTGTGATGTGTGAATTATTCTCTCAGAGTTACATCATTGTTTCGTGGAGGAGTTTGCTAGCACTTTTTCTGTGGAATCTCAGAGGTGATATTTTGAATATCATTGAATTCCATGGTGAAAAGTGAAATATCCTGAGATAAAACCTGGAGAGAAGCCTTCTCAGAAGCTTCTTGGTGGTGTGTGAATTCATCTCACAGAGCTGCACCTTTGTCTTCATGAAGCAGTTTGCTGACACTGTTTTCATGGAATCCACATAGTGATATATGGGAGCGTGTTGAAGCCTACGGTGAAAAAGGAAATATTCTCAGATAAAAACTGGAAAGAAGCGTTCTGAGAAACTGCATTTTGATGTGTGAATGCAAGTCACAGAGTTACACATTTCTTTTCATTGATCAGCTTGCTAACACTGTTTTCTTGATATCTACAGTAGGATCTTTCTCAGTGTCATGAAGCTTACAGTGACAAAGGAAATATCCTCAGATAAAAACTAGAAAGAAGCTTTCTGAGAAACTGCTTTGTAGTGCGTGTATTCATCTTGCAGAGTTACACCTTTCCCTCCATGAGTTGAAAAGTTTCACCTTTCCAACTGATCAATGAAAAGACAGATGTAACTCTCTGAGTTGCATTCACACATCACAATGCAGTTTCTCAGAACGCTTCTTTCTCGTTTTTATTTGAAGACGCTTCCTTCGTCAGCGTAGGCTTCAATACGATCCAAAATATCCCTTTCAGATTCCCCCAAAACAATGGTGAGATACTGATCCGTGAAACGAAAGTTTAAATCTGTGAGATGAATGCATTTATCAGAAAGCAGTGTCTCAGAAAGCTTCTTTCTAATTTTTATCTGAGGATATTTAATTTTTCAAAATAGCACTCAATGCGCTCCCAAATATCACATTGCAGATTCCACAAAAACTGTGTTAGCAAACTGCTTCATTGACAGAAAGGTGTAACTCTGTGAGATGAATTCATACATCACAAAGAAGTTTCTCAGAGAGCTTCTTTCTAGATTTTATCTGAGAAGATTTCCTATGTCAACATAGATTTCAATGCAATACAAAATATCACATCACAAATTCCCCCAAAACAGTGGTAACAGACTGCTCCATGAAGTGAAGCTTTAACTGTATGAGATGAATTCACACATCATAAAGCAGTTTCTAAGAAAGCTTCTTTCTAGTTTTTATCTGAGGATATTTCCTTTTTCATTTTAGGCCTCAGCGTTACCAAATATCACTTTACGGATTCCAGGAAAACTGTGTTAGCAAACTGCTTCATGAAGAGAAACGTTTATCTCTGTGAGACGAATTCACACAATCATAAAGTAGTTTCTCAGAAAGCTTCTTTCTAGTTATTATCTGAGTATATTTCCTTTCTCTTCATAGGCCTCAAGGCATTCCCAAATATCACTTTACAGATTCCACAAAAGCAGTGTTAGCAAACTGCTTCATTGAGAGAAAGGTGTAACTCTGTGAGATGAATTCACACATCACAAAAGAGTTTCTCAGAAACCTTCTTTCTAGTTTTTATCTGAGGACATTTCCTTTGTCACCGTAAGCTTCATGGCACTGAAAAATATTCCACTGCAGATTTCAAGAAAATAATGTTAGCAAGCTGATCAATGAAAAGATATGTGTAATTCTGTGACTTGCATTCACACATCACAATGCAGTTTCTCAGAACGCTTCTTTCCAGTTTTTATCTGAGAATATTTCCTTTTTCACTGTAGTCCTCATTGCATTCCTAAATGTCATATTACGGATTCCTCGAAAACTGTTAGCAAACTGCTTCATGAAGACAAAGATGTAGCTCTGTGAGATGAATTCAGACATCACAAAGCAGATTCTGAGAAAGCTTCTCTCCATTTTTTATCTGAAGATATTTCATTTTTCACCATGGGATTCAATGATATCCAAAATATCACTTGTGAAATTCCACAGAAAAAGTGCTAGCAAACTCCTCCCTGAAAGAATGGTGTAACTCTGTGAGATGAATTCACACATCATAAAGCAGTTTCTCAGAAAGCTTCTTTCCTTTTTCATCTGAGTTTATTTCTGGTCTCAGAGCGCCCCCGTGTGTCTCATTGCAGATTCTGCGAAAACACTGTTAGCAAGCTTCTCCATGAAAACAATGCTGTAACTCTGTGAGCTGAATTCACCTACAACAAAGCAGTTTCTCAGAAGACTTCTATGCAGTTTTTATCTGAGGATGTTTCCTTTTCCACCCTGGGATTCAACGATATCCAAGATATCACTTCTGAGATTCCACAAAATCGGTGCCAGCAAACTCCTCCAAGAAAGAGTGGTGTCACTGTGAAATGAATTCACACATCACAAACCAGTTTCTCAGAAAGTTTCATTCTGGTTTTTACTGAACATATGTCTTTTGTCCATAGAGTCTTCATAGCGATCCACATTATCACTTCTAAGATTCCACAGAAACAGTGATGGCAAACGGGTCCTCGAAACACAGGTGTAACTCTAAGAGATGCATTCTCACATCACAAAGCAGTTTCTCAGAAAGTTTCTTTCTCATTTTTATCTGACGAGATTTCCTTTGTCCCCACAAGCTTCACTGCGCTAAGAAATATTCCATTGCAGATTTCAAGAACACAGTGTTAGCAAACTGATCAATGAAAAGACAGATGTAACTCTCTGAGTTGCGTTCACACATCACAATGCAGTTTCTCAGAACGCTTCTTTCTCGTTTTTATTTGAAGATACTTCCTTTGTCAGCGTAGGCTCAATGCGATCCAAAATATCCCTTTCAGATTCCCCAGAAACAATGGTAAGATATTGCTTCATGAAATGAAAGTGTAACTCTGTGAAATGAATTCAGATATCAGAAAGCAGTTTCTCAGAAAGTGTTTTTCCAGTTTTTATCTGAGGATATTCCCTTTTTCACTAAAGCCCTCAATGCACTCCCAAATATCACTTTGCAGATTCCATGAATATATGTTAGCAAACTGCTTCATTGAGAGAAAGGTGTATCTCTGTGAGATGAATTCACACATCACAAAGAAGTTTCTCAGAAAGCTTATTTCTAGTTTTTATCTGAGGAGATATCCTTTGTCAACATAGGTTTCAATGAGATCCAAAATATCAAGTCGCAAATTCCCCACAATCAGTGGTAACAGACTGCTCCATGAAGTGAAATTTTAACTCTATGGGATGAATTGAGACATCATAAAGCAGTTTCTCAGAAAGTTTCTTTCTAGTTTTTAACTGAGGATATTTTCTTTTCCACCATAGGCTTCAATGCATTCCGAAATATCGCTTTGCAGATTCCACGAAAACTGTGTAAGCAAACTACTTCGTTGAGAGAAAGGGGTAACTCTGTGAGATAAATTCACATGTTCCAAAGAAGTTTCTCAGAAAACTTCTGTCTCGTTTTTATCTGAGGAGATTTACTTTGTCACCGTAAGCTTCATTGCGCTAAGAAATATCCCATTGCAGATTTGAAGAAAACAGTGTTGGCAAACTGATCAATGAAAAGAAAAGTGTAACTCTCTGAGTTGCAGTCACTCATCGCAATGCAGTTTCTCAGAATGCTTCTTTCTCATTTTTATTTGAAAATACTACCTTTGAACGGAGGCTTTAATGCGATCCTAAATATCCCTTTTTGATTCTTCAAAAACAATGGTAACAGGCTGCTCCATGAAACGAAAGTGTAACTCTGTAAAGTGAATTCAGATATCAGAAAGTAGTTTCTCAGAAAGCGTCTTTCTAGTTTTTATCTGACGATATTTCCTTTTTCACCATAGCCCTCAATGCACTCCCAAATATCACTTTGCAGATTCCACGAAAACAGTGTTAGCAAACTGCTTCATTGAGAGAAAGGTGTAACTCTGTGAGATGAATTCCCACATCATAAAGAAGTTTCTCAGAAAACGTTTTTCTAGTGTTTATCTGAGGAGATTTCCTTTGTCAACATAGGCTTGAATGTGATCCAAAATATATCTTCACAAATTTCCCAAAAACAGTGGTAGTAAACTGCCCCACGAAGTGAAATTTTAAGTCTGTGAGATGAATTCACACATCATAACGCAGTTTCTCAGAAAGCTTCTTTTTAGTTTTTATCTGAGGATATTTCCTTTTTCACAATAGGCCTGAATGTGATCCCGAATAGCCCTTCGCGTATCCATCCATGATGGAGTTTCCAAGCTGTGTAATATAAAGAAATCTTTATCTATGTGAGATGAATAAACATAGCAAAAAGCAGATTCACAGAAAGCTTCTTTCCAGTTTTTATCTGAAGATATTTCTTTTTTCACCATTGTCCTGAATGTGCTCCCGAATGTCCCTTCACAGATCCGTCCATTGCGGTGTTTCCAAACTGCGTACTATAAAGTAAGTCATATTTATGTAAAATGAATATGCATATCTATCACAAAGCAGTTTCACAGAAAACTTCTTTCCGGTTTTTGTCTGAGGATATTTCCTTTTTCACCATAGCCATCCATATACTCCCGAATGACCCTTGGTAGCTTTTTCTCCAAAAGAAATTCCCCAATCCTCTATGAGAGAAAAGGTATAAGTCTGTGAGTGGAATGCACACGTCAAAAAGCAGCTCCTCAGAAAGCTTCTCTCCAGTTTCTATCTGAAGATATTTCTGTTTTCAACATAAGCCTCAAAGCGCTCCCAAATATCCCTTCGCTGACTACAGAAAAACTGTTAGAATAATGCTCAATGAAAAAAGAAGCTTAACAGTGCGAGTGGAATTCAAACGACACAGAGTAGTTTCACAGAAAGCTTCCTTCTGGTTTTTATCTGAGGGTATTTCTTTTTCAGCATATTCTAAAGAGCGTTCCCAAAAGTCCTTTCTCAGGTTCCACAGAAACAGTGACTTCAAACTGTTCAATCCAAAGAATGATTGAACTTTATGAGATGAATAAACACATCACAGGCAGATGCTTAGAAAGCTTCTCTCCAGTTTTCAACGGAAGACATTTCCTTGCTCACCGCAGGCCTCCAGGCGCCACTTAATATCCATTCGCAGATTCCTCAAAGACAGAGTTTCCAAACTGGGCAATGTAGAGTAAGCTTTAACTCTGTGAAATGAGTGCACATGTCAGAGAGCAGTTTCTTGGAATGCTTCTTTCTGGGTTTTATTTGAGGCTATTTCATTTTTTGCCATAGTCTTCAATGTGCTCCGAAATATCACTTTTCGGTTTTACAGGAACAGTGTTCAAACACTGCCTTAAGAGAAAAGATGTATAACTGCATGAGTGGAATGCACACATCACAAATCAGTTTCTCAGAAAGCATCTCTCTAACTTTTATCTGAAGATATTTCCGTTTTGAGTATGTTACTGAATGTGCTCCTGAATGTCCCCTCATGGATCCGTCCATGACAGAGTTTCCAAGCTGCATAATGTAAAGAAAGCTTTATCGATGTGAGATGAATAAACATAGCGAAAAGCAGATTCATAGAAAGCTTCTTTCCAGTTTTCATTTGAACATATATCCTTTTTCACCATAGGCCTGAAGGTGCTCCCAAATGTCCCATCACAAATCTGTTAATGATGGAGTTTTCAAGCTGCATAATGTACAGGAAGCTTTATCTATGTGAGATGAATAAACATAGCAAAAAGCAGATTCACAGAGAGCTTCTTTCCAGTTTTTAACTGAAGATATTTCCTTTTTCACCATAGTCCTGAATGTGCTCCTGAATGTCCCTTCGAGGATCCGTCCATGAGAGTTTCCAAGCTGCATAGTGTAGGAAAGCTTTATCTATATGAGATGAATACAAATATCACAGAGCAGTTTCACAGGAAGCTTCTTTCCAGTTTTTGTCTGAGGCTATTTCTCTTTTCACCATAGGCGTCAATATGCTTCCAAATGTCCCTTGGTACCTTCTTCTCCAAAAGGGTTTCCACAATGCTGTATGAGAAGAGAGGTATAACACTGTGAGTGGAATGTATATGTCACAAAGCAACTCCTTGGAAAGCTTCTCTCCAGTTTCAATCTGAATGCATTTCCTTTTTCACCGTAAGCTTCAAAGAGCTCCCAAATATCCTATCGCACGCTAAACAAAAACAGTGTTAGTGGGCTGCTCATTGAAAAGAGAAACTTAACTGAGAGAGAGGAATTCACACGACATATTGCAGTTTCACAGAAAGCTTCCTTCTGGTTTTTATCTGAGGATATTTCTTCTCCATAATCTAAAGACCGTTCACAAATGTCCTTCCTCAGATTCCACCGAATCAGTGATTTCAAACTGCTCAATCCAAAGAATGTTTTAACTCTATGAGATGAACACACACATCACAAAGCGGTTGCTCAGAAAACTTCTCTCCAGTTTTCATCGGAAGACATTTCCTTGCTCAGCACACGCCTCCAGGGGCCACTTAATATCCCTTCGTAGATTCATGAAAGACAGAGTTTCCAAACTGGGCAATGTAAAGTAAACTTTAACTCTCAGAAATGAATACACATATCAGAGAGCAGTTTCTTGGAATGCTTCTTTCTGGGTTTTATTTGAGGATAGTTCACTTTTCGCCATAGTCTTCAATGTGCTCCAAAATACCATATTTTCGGTTTTACAGGAATGGTGTTCAAACACTGCCTTATGAGAAGAGAGGTATAACTCCGTGAGGGGAATGCACACATCACAAAGCAGTTTCTCAGAATGCTTCTCTCCATTTTTTATGTGAAGATATTTCCGTTTTCCTATAGTACTGAATATGATCCCGAATGTCCCTTCGCGTATCCATCCATGATGGTGTTTCCTAGCAATGTAATGCTAAGAAAACTTTATCTATGTTAAATGAATAAACATAGCAAAAGCAGTTCACAGAAAGCTTCTTTCCATTTTTTATCTGAAAATATTTCCTTTTTCACCATAGTCCTGAATGTACACCTGAATGTCCCTTAGCAGATCCGTCCATGGCAGAGTTTCCAAGCTGTGTAATGTAAAGAAAGCTTTATCTATGTGAGATGAATAAACAAAGCAAAAAGCAGATTCACAGAAAGCTTCTTTCCATGTTTTATCGGAAGATATTTCCTTTTTCACCATGGTCCTGAATGTGCGCCCGAATGTCCCTTCGCAGATCTTTCCATGATGGAGTTTCCAAACTGCGTAATATAAAGAAAGTTTTCTGTGTGTGAGATGAATAAACATGTATATCTCAAAGCAGTTTCACAGAAAGCTTCTTTCCAGTTTTTGTCTGAGGATATTTCCTTTTTCACTATAGCCATCCATGTACTCCCTAATGTCCTTTGGTAGCTTTTTCTCCAAAAGGAATTCCCCAATCCTCTATGAGAAGAAAGGTACAGCTCTGAGAGTGGAAAGCAAATTTCACAAAACAGCTCCTCTGAAATCTGCTTTCCACTTTCTATCTGAAGATATTTTCATTCTCACCATAAGCCTCAAAGTGCTAATGAATGTACCTTCGCGAATCTGTCCATGACGGAGTTTCCAAGCTGTCTAATGTAAGGAAAGCTTTACCTATGTGAGATGAATAAATGTAGCAAAAAGCAGATTCAGAGAAAATTACTTTCCTGTTTCATCTGAAGATGCTGCTTTTTTCACCATAGTGCTGAATGTGCTCCGGAATGTCCCTTCTCGGATCCGTCCATGACAGAGTTTCCAAGCTGCGTAATGTAAAGAAAGCTTTATCTATGTGAGATGAATACACATAGCATAGAGCAGTTTCACAGAAAGCTTCCTTCCAGTTTTAGTCTGAGGCTATTTCCCTTTTCACCATAGGCGTCAATATGGTCCTGAATATCCCTTGGTAACTTTTTCTCCAAAAGGATTTCCCTGATCCTGTATGAGAAGAGAGATATAACACTGTGAGTGTAATGCACACGTCACAAAGCAGTTCCTCGGAAAGCTTTTCTCCAGTTTCTATCTGAACATATTTCCTTTTTCACAGTAAGTCTCAAAGCGCTCCCGAATATCCCTTTGCACGCTAAACATAAACAGTGTTAGAAAATGGCTCAGTGAAAATAGAAGCTTAATTGAGCGAGAGGAATTCATACGACACATGGCAGTTTCAAAGAATGCTTCCTTCTTTTTTTTTATCTGAGGGTATTTCTTTCTCCATATTCTATAGAGTGTTCCCAAATGTCCTTCCTCAGATTCCACAGAAACAGTGATTTAAAACTGCTCAATCCAAGGAGTGGTTTAACTCTATGAGATGAATACACACATCACAAAGCAGTTGCTCAGAAAGCTTCTATCCAGTTTTCATCAAAAGACATTTCCTTGCTCACCACAGGCCTCTGGGCGCCACTTAATATCCCTTGGCAGATTCCTCAAAGACAAGTTTCCCAACTGGGTAACGTAGAGTAAGCTTTAGCTCTGTGAAGTGAATGCACATATCAGAGAGCAGTTTCTTGGAACTCTTCTTTCTGGGTTTTATTTAAGGATATTTCACTTTTCGCCATAGTTTTCAATGCATTCTGAAATATCACTTCTTGGTTTTACAGGAACAGTGTTCAAACACTGCCTTATGAAAAAGAGGTATAACTCCCTGAGTGGAATGCACACATCACAAAGCAGTTTCTCAGAAAGATTCTCTCCAGTTTTTATCTGAAGATATTTCAATTTTCACCATAGTCCTGAATGTGCTCCCGCTTGTCCCTTCACGTGTCCGTCCATGACGGAGTTTCCAACTGTGTAATGTAAAGAAAGCTTTATCTATGTGAGATGAATAAACATACCAAAAAGTAGAATCACAGAAAGCTTCTTTCCAGTTTTTATCTGAAGATATATCCTTTTTCACCATAAGCGTCAATATGCCCTTGGATACCAATTGGTACCTTTTTCTCCAAAAGGATTTTCCCGATGCTGTATGAGAAGACAGGTATAACACTCTGAGTGGAATGCACAGATCAGAAAGCAGTTCCTTGGAAAGCTTCTCTCCAGTTTCTATCTGAACATATTTCCTTTTTCACCGTAAGCCTCAATGCATTCCTGAAATCCCTTCACACGCTAAATATAAACAGTGTCATAAAACTGCTCAATGAAAAGAGAAGCTTAGCTGAGTGAGAGGAATTCACACGACACACAGCAGTTTCACAGAACACTTTCTTCTGCTTTTATTCTGAGGATATTTCTTTCTCCATATTCTAAAGAGCATTTCCGAATGTTCCTTCCTCAGATTCCACAGAAGCAGTGATTTCAGACTGCTCAATCCAAAGAATGGTTTATACCTCTATGAGACGAATACACACATCACAAAGCAGTTGCTCAGAAAACTTCTCTCCAGTTTTCATCGGGAGAAATGTTGCTCACCACAGGCCTCTGGGTGCCACTAAATATCCCTTCGCAGATTTCTCGAAGACAGAGTTTCCAAACTGGGCATTGTAGAGTAAGTTTTAACTCTGAGAAATGAACGTACATATTGGAAAGCAGTTTCTTTTGAACGCTTCTTTCTGGGTTTCATCTGAGGATACTTCACTTTTCGTCCTAGTCTTCGATGCACTGCGAAATATCCCTTTTTGAGTATTAGAGGACAGTGTTCAAATACTGCCTTATGAAAAAAGAGGTACAACTCCCTGAGTGTAATGCGCACATCACAAAGCAGTTTCTCAGAAAGCTTCTCTCCAGTTTTTATCTGAAGAAATTTCCTTTTTCACCATAGGCCTGAAGGAGTCCCGAATGTCCCTTCATGGATCTGTCCATGATGGAGTTTCCAAACTGCGTAACATAAAGAAAGTTTATCTATGTCTGATGAATCCACATATCTATCACAAAGTAGTTTCACAGAATGCTTCTTTCCAGTTTTTGTCTGAGGATTTCTTTTACAGCATATTCTAAAGTGTGTTCCCAAATATCCTTTCTAAGGTTCCACAGAAAAAGCGATTTCAAACTGCTCAATCCAAAGAATGGTTTAACTCTCTGAGATGAATACACACATTGCAAAGCAGTTGCTCAGAAAGCTTCTCTCCAGTGTCAACGGAAAACATTTCCTTGCTCACCACGGGATTCCTGGCACCACATAATATCCCTTCGCAGATTCCTCAAAGACAGAGTTTCCAAACTGGGCAACGTATAGTAAGCTTTAATTCTGTGAAATGAATGCACATATCAGAGAACAATTTCTTGCAACACTACTCTTTGGGTTTTATTTGAGGATATTTCACCTTTTGCCATAGTCTTCAATGCGGCTCGAAATATCACTTTTTTGGTTTTACAGGAATAGTGTTCAAACACTGCCTTAGGAGAAAAGAGTTATAACTCCCTGAGTGGAATGCACACATCAGAAAGAAGTTTCTCAGAAAGCTTCTCTCCAGTTTTTATCTGAAGAGATTTAATTTTTCACCATAGGCCTGAAAGCTTCTTTCCAGTTTTTGTCTGAAAATATTTCCTTTTTCACCATATTCCTGAATGTGCTCCTGAATATCCCTTGCTGATCCATCCATGACGGAGTTTCCAAACTGCATACTATAAAGAAAGTTTTATCTATGTGAGTTGAATATACATATCTATCACAAAGCAGTTTCACAGAAAGCTTCTTTCCAGTTTTTGTCTGAGGATATTTTCTTTTTCATTGTAGCCATCCCTACTCTCCTGAATGTCCCTTGGTAGCTTTTTCTCCAAAAGGAATTCCGCAATCCTCTATGAGAAGAAAGGTATTACTGTGAGTGCAATGCACAAGTCACAAAGCAGCTCCTCAGAAAGATTCTCTCTAGTTTCTATCTGAGCATATTTGCTTTTCCACCATAAGCCTCAAAGCGCTCCCAAATATCCCTTCACAGACTAAACAAAAACAGTGTTAGAATACTCCTAAATGAAAAGAGAAGCTTAACTGTGCGAGTGTAATTCACACGACACAGAACAGTTTCACAGAAACCTTCCTTCGGGTTTTTATCTGAGGGTATTTCTTTTTCAGCATATTCTAAAGAGCATTTCCAAATATCCTTTCTCAGGTTCCACAGAAACAGTGATTTCAAACTGCTCAATCCAAAGAATGATTTAGTGCTATGGGATGAAAACACACATCTCAGGCAGTTGCTCAGAAAACTTCTCTACTGTTTTCACCTGAAGAAATTTTCTTACTGACCACAGGCCTCCAGGCGTCACTTAATATACCCTCGCAGATTTCTCAAAGACAGGTATTCCAAACTGGGCAATGTAGAATAAGCTTTAACTCTGTGAAATAAATGCACATATCAGAGAACAGTCTCTTTGAATGCTTCTTTCTGGATATTATTTGAGGATATTTCACTTTTCGCCATATTCTTCAATGCACTCCAAAATATCACTTTTTCGGTTTTACACGAACAGTGTTCAAACACTACCTTATGAGAAAAGAGGTATAATTCCTGAGTGGAATGCACACATCAAAAAGCAGTTTCTGAGATGTCTTCTCTCCAGTTTTTCTCTGAAGATATTTCCTTATTAACCATAGTCCTGAATGTGATCCCGAATATCCCTTTGCGGATCCATCCATAATGGAGTTTCTAAGCTACATAATGTAAAGAAAGCTTTATCTATGTGAGATGAAAAAACATAGCAAAAAGCAGACTCACAGAATGCTTCTACCCAGCTTTTATCTGAATATATATCCTTTTTCACCAGAGTCCTGAATGTGCTCCTGAATGTCCCTTCGCGGATACATCCATTACAGAGTTTTCAAGTTGTGTAATGTAAAGAAAGCTTTACCTATGTGAAATAAATACGAATATCACAGAGCACTTTCACAGAAAGCTTCTTTCCAGTTTTTGTCTGAGGCTATTTTCCTTTTCACCATAGGTGTCAATAAACTCCCGGATATTCCTTGGTAAATTTTTCACCAAAGGGGTTTCCCGATGCTGTAAGAGAAAAGAGGTATGACACTGTGAGAGGAATGCACACGTCACAAAGCAGTTCGTCAGAAAGCTTCTCTCCAGTATCTATCTGAACATATTTCCTTTTTCACCGTAAACTTCAAAGCACTCCCGAATATCCAGTCTCACAGTAGACATAAACAGTGCTAGATAACTGTTCAATGTAAAGAGAAGCTTAACTGAGCGAGAGGAATTCACACGACACATAGCAGTTTCACAGAATGCTTCCTTCTGGTTTTATTCTGAGGATATTTCTTTCTCCATATTCTAGAGAGCGTTCCCGAAGGTCCTTCCTCAGATTCCACAGAAAAAGTGATTTCAAACTGCTCAATCCAAAGAATGGTTTACCTCTATGAGATGAATACACACATCACAAAGCAATTGCTCAGAAAGTTTCCCTTCAGTTTTCATCGGAAGGCATTTCCTTGCTCACCACAGGCCTCTGGGTGCCACTTAATATCCCTTCACAGATTCTTCAAAGACAGAGTTTCCAAACTGTGCAACATAGAGTATGCTTTATCTCTTTGAAGTTTATGCACATATCAGAGAGCAGTTTCTTGGAATGCTTCTTTCTGGATTTCATTTGAGGATATTTCACTTTTCACCATTGTCTTCAATCTGCTCCAAAATATCACATTTTCGGTTTTACAGAAACAGTGTTCAAACACTGCCTTATGAGAAAAGAGGTATAACTCCCTGAGTGGAATGCACACATCACAAAGCAGTTTCTACGAAACCTGTTATCCAGCTTTTATCTGAAGATATTTCCTATTTCACCATAGTCCTGCATGTGCTCCCTAATGTCTCTTCGCAGGTCCGTCCATGAAGGAGTTTCCAAACTGGGTACTATAAAGAAAGCTTTATCTATTTGAGATGAATATACATATCTATCACAAAGCAGTTTCACAGAAAGCTTCTTTTCAGTTTTTGTCTGAGGATATTTCCTTTTTCACCATAGCCGTCCATATACTCCCGAATGTCTCTTGGTAGATTTTACTCCCAAGGGATTCCCCAATCCTCTATGAGAAGAAAGGTATAACTCTGTGAGTGGAATGCACACATCACAAAGCAGCTCTGCAGAAAGCCTCTCTACAGTTTCTATCTAAAGATATTTCCGTTTTCACCATAAGCCTCAAAGTGATCCGTAATATCCCCTCGCAGACTAAACAAAAACAGTGTTATAATACTGCTAAATGAAAAGAGAGGCTTAACTGTGTGAGTGGAGGTCACACGACACAGAGCAGTTTCACAGAAAGCTTCTTTCTGCTTTTTATCTGAGGGCATTTATTTTTCAGCATATTCAAAAAAGCCTTCCCAAATGTTCTTTCTCAGATTCCACAGAAACAGTGATTTCAAACTGCTCAATCCAAAGAATGATTTAACTCTATGAGATAAAAACACACATTACAGGCAGTTTCTCAGAAACTTCTCTCCAGTTTTCAATGGAAGACATTTCCTTGTTCACTATAGGCCTCCAGACACAACTTAATATCCCCTCGCAGATTTTTCAAAGAGAGAGTTTAAAAACTGGGAAATGTAGAGTAAGCTTTAACTCTGTGAAACGAATATACATATCACAGAGCAGTTTCTTGGAATGCTTCTTTTGGACTTTATTTGAGGATATTTCACTTTTTGCCATAGTCTTCAACGCACTCCGAAATGTCACTTTTTCGGTTTTACAGGAACAGTGTTCAAACACTGCCTTATGAGATCAGAGGTATAACTCCCTGAGTTGAATGCACACATCACAAAGTAGTTTCTCAGAAAGATTCTCTCCAGTTTTTATTTGAAGATATTTCCTTTTTCACCATAGGCCTGAATGTGATCCCGAATATCCCTTCACGGATCCGTCCATGACAGAGTTTCCAAGCTTCGTAATGTAAAAAAAGCTTTATCTATCTGAGTTGAATAAATATAGCAAAAAGCAGATTCACAGAAAGCTTCTCTCCAGTTTATATCTGAATATATTTCCTTTTTCACCAGAGTCCTGATTGTGCTCCCGAATGTCCCTCTGCAGATCTGTCCACGACAGAGTTTCCAAGCTGTGTAATGTAAAGAAAGCTTTATCTATGTGACATGAATACACATATCACAGAGTACTTTCACAGAAAGCTTCTTTTCAGTTTTTGTCTGAGGCTATTTTCCTTTTCACCATAGGGGTCAATATAATCACGAATATGCCTTGGTAAACTTTTCCCCAAAGGGGTTTCCCGATGCTGTATGAGAAGAGAGGTATGACACTGTGAGAGGAATGCATACGTCACAACGCAGTTCCTCGGAAAACTTCTCTCCAGTTTCTATCTGAACATATTTCCTTTTTCACTGTAAGCCTCAAAGTGCTCCCGAATATCCAGTCGCACACAGACATAAACAGTGCTAGATAACTGCTCAATGTAAAGAGAAGTTTTACTGAGTGAGAGGAATTCACAGGACACATAGCAGTTTCACAGAAAGCTTCCTTCTAGTTTTTATCTGAGGATATTTCTTTCTTCATATTCTAAAGAGCATTCCTGAATATCCTTCCTCAGATTCCACAGAAACAGTGATTTCAAACTGCTCAATCCAAAGAATGGGTTACCTCTATGAGAAGAATATATACATCACAAAGCAGTTGCTCAAAAAGCTTCTCTTCTATTTTAATTGGAGACATTTCCTTGCTCACTACAGGCCTCGGGGCGCCACTAAATATCCCTTCGCAGATTCCTCATAGACAGAGTTTCCAAACTGGGCAACATAGAGTAAGCTTTAACTCTTTGAAGTGAAAGCACATAACAGAGAGCAGTTTCTTGGAATGCTTCTTTCTGGGTTTTATTTGAGGATATTTCACTTTTTGCCATAGTCTTCAAAGCGATCCGAAATATCACTTTTTGGGTTTTACAGGAACAGTGTTCAAACACTGCCTTATGAGAAAAGAGATATAACTCCCTGAGTGGAATGTACACATCACAAAGCAGTTTCCAGAAAGCTTCTCTCCAGTTTTTATCTGAAGGTGTTTCCTTTTTCACCATAGTCCTAAATGTGCTCTCAAATGTCCCTTTGCGGATCCGTCCATGACGGAGTTTCTAAGCTATGTAATGTAAAGTAAACTTTATCTATGTGACATGAATAAACATCATAAAAAGAAGATTCACAGAAAGCTTCTTTCCAGTTTTTATCTGAAGATATTTCCTTTTTCACCACAGTCCTGAAAGTGCAGCTGAATTTCCCTTCACGGATCCATTCATGACAGAGTTTCCAAGCTGCATAATGTAAAGTAAGCTTTATCTACGTGAGAAGAATAAATAGAAAAAAGCAGATTTACAGAAAGTTTCCCTCCAATTGTTAACTGAAGATATTTCCTTTTTCACCATAGACCTGAATGTGCTCTCGAATATCCCTTCGCAGATCCGTCAATGACGGAGTTTCCAAACTGTGTAGTATAAAGAAAGTTTTATCTATGTGAGATGAATAAACATATCTATCACAAAGCAGTTTCACAGAAAGATTCTTTCCAGTTTTTGTCTGAGGATATTTCCTATTTCTCCATAGCTGTCCATATACTCCCAAATGCCCCTTGGTAGCTTTTTCTCCAAAGGAATTCCCCAATTCTCTTTGAGAAGAAAGATATAACTCTGTGAGTGGAATGCACACATCACAAAGCAACTCCACGGAAAGCTTCTCTCCAGTTTCTATCTAAAGATATTACCGTTTTCACCATAAGTCTCAAAGTTCTCTGGAGTAACCCTTTGCAGACTAAACAAAGACAATGTTAGAATATTGCTCAATGAAATCAGAAGCTGATCTGTGTGAGCGGAATTCACATGACACAAAGTAGTTTCACATAAAGCTTCCTTCTGGTTTTCATATGAGGGTATTTCCATTTCAGCATATTCTAAAGAGTGTTCCCAAATGTCCTTTCTCAGGTTCCATAGTGCAGTGATTTCAAACTGCTCAATCCATAGAATGATTTAACTATATGAGATGAATACACACATCACAAAGAAGTTTCTCAGAAAATTTCTCTCCAGTTTTCATCAGAAGACTTTTCCTTGCTCACCACAGGCCTCTGGGTGCCACTTAATATCGCTTCACAGAGTCCTCAAAGACAGAGTTTCCAAACTGGGCAATGAAGAGTAAGGTTTAACTCTGTGAAATGAATGCACATATCAGAGAGCAGTTTCTTGGAATGCTTTTTTCTGTGTTTTATTTGAGGATATTTCACTTTTTGCGATACTCTTCAATGTGCTCTGAAATATAACTTTTTCGGTTTTACAAGAACGGTGTCCATACACTGCCCTATGGAAAAGAGGTATAGCTCCCTGAGGGGAATGCACACATCACAAAGCAGTTTCTCAGAAAGATTCTATCCAGTTTTTATCTGAAGATATCTCCTCTTTCATCGTAGGCCTGAATGTGTTCCCGAATTTCCCTTCGCGGATCCGTTCATCTCATAATATAGAGAAAGTTTTAACTATGTGAGATGAATAAATATATCTATCACAAATCAGTTTCACAGAAAACTTCTTTCCAGTTTTTGTCTGAGGATATTTCCTTTCTCACAATAACCATACATATACTCCCGAATTTCCCTTGGTAGCTTTTTCTCCAAAAGGGATTCCCAAATCCTCTATGAAAAGAAAGGTATAACTCTGTGAGTGGAATGCACACGTCACAAAGCATCCGTGCTTTGTAGTATACTTTCTAGTATAAAGAAAGTTTTATCTATGTGAGATGAATAAACATATCTACCACAAAGCAGTTTCACAGAAAACTTCTTTCCAGTTTTTGTCTGAGAATATTTCCTATTTCTCCATAGCCGTCCATGTACTTCTGAATGTCCATTGGTATCTTTATCTCCAAATGGGATTCCCCAATCCTCTATGAGAAGAAAGGTATAACTCTGTGAGTAGAATGCATAAGTCACAAAGCAGCTCCTGGGAAAGCCTCTCTCCAGTTTCTATCTGAACATATTTCCTTTTCTACCGTAAGCCTCAAAGCACTCCTGAATATCCCTTCTCACGCTAAAAATAAACAGTGTTAGAAAACTGTTCAATGAAAACAGCAGCTTAACTGTGCGATGGAATTCACAAGACACAGAGCAGTTTCACATAAAGCTTCCTTCTGTTTTTTATCGGAGGGCATTTCTTTTTCAGCGTATTCTAAAGAGTGTTCCCAAATATCTTTCCTCAGATTCCACAGAAGCAGTAATTTCAAACCGCTCAATCTAAAGAATGATTTAACTTTATGAGATGAATATACATGTCACAAAGCAGTTGCTCAGAAGGCCTCTCTCCAGTTTTCAATGGAAGACATCTCCTTGCTCAGCACAGGCCTCCGGGCAACACTTAATATCTCTTTGCAGATTCCTCAAAGACAGAGTTTCCAAACTGGGCAATGTAGAGTAAGCTTTTACTCTGTGAAATGAACGCACGTATCAGAGAGCAGTTTCTTGGAACTCTTCTTTTTGGGTTTTATTTGAGGATATTTCACTTTTTGTACAGTCTTCAATGTGCTCCATAATATCACATTTTTGGTTTTACAGGAACAGTATTCAAACACTGTCTTATGAGAAAAGAGGCATAACTCGCTGAGTGGAAGGCACACATCACAAAGCAGTTTCTCAGAAAGCTTCTCTCCAGTTTTTATCTGAGGATATTTACTTTTTCACCATCGGCCTGAATGTGATTCCTAATATCCCTTTGTGGATCTGTCTATGACGGAGTTTCCAGGCTGTGTAACTAAAGAAAACTTTATCTATGTGTGATGAATAAACATAGCAAAAAGCAGATTCACAGAAAGCTTCTTTCTATTTTTCACCTGAAGATATTTCCTTTTTCACCATAGTCCTGAATGTGCTCCTGAATGTACCTTCGCGAATCCGTCCATGAGAGAGTTTCCAAGCTGCATAATGTAAAAAAAGCTTTATCTATGTGAGATGAATAAACATAGCAAAAAGCAGATTCACAGAAATATTCTTTTCAGTTTTTATCTGAAGATACATCCTTTTTCACCATAGGCATCCATATGCCCCCGGATATCAATTAGTACCTTTTTCTCCAAAAGGGTCTCCCTGATGCTGTATGAGAAGAGACATAACACTGTGAGTGGAATGCACACATCACAAAGTAGTTCCTCGGAAAGCTTCTCTCCAGTTACTATCTGAACATATTACCTTTTTCACTGTAAGCCTCAAAGCGTTCCCGAAATCCCTTCACACACTAAACATAAACAGTGTTATAAAACTGCTCAATGAAAAGAGAAGCTTAGCTGAGTGAGAGGAAGTCACACAACACAGCAGTTTTACAGAAAGCTTCCTTCTGGTTTTTATTTGAGGATATTTCTTTCTCCATATTCTAAAGTGCATTTCCAAATGTTCTTCCTCAGATTCCACAGCAACAGTGATTTCAACCTGCTCAATCCAAAGAACGGTTTAACTCTATGAGATGAATACACACAACACAAAGCAGTTGCTTAGAAAGCTTCTCTCCAGTTTTAATCGAAGACATTTCCTTGCTCACCACAGGCCTCTGGGAGCCACCAATATCCCTTTGCAGATTTCTCAAAGACTGAGTTTCCAAACTGGGCAAGTAAAGTGAGCTTTAACTGTGTGAAATTAATGCACATATTAGAGAGTAGTTTCTTGGAACGCTTCTTTCTGTGTTTTATTAGAGGATAGTTCACTTTTGGCCATAGTCTTCAATGCGCTCTGAAATATCAATTTTCGGTTTTACAGGAACAGTGTTCAAACAGTGCCTAATGAGAAAAAGGTATAATTCCCTGAGTGGAATGCACACATCACAAAGCAGTTTCTCAGAAAGCTTCTCTCCAGTTTTTATCTGAAGATATTTCCTTTTTCACCATAGGCCTGAATGTGTACCCGAAAGTTCCTTCGCAGATCCGTCCATGACAGACTTTCCAACTGCATAATATACAGAAAGCTTTATCTATGTGAGATGAATAAACATATGTATCACAAAGCAGTTTCACAGAAAGGTTCTTTCCAGTTTTGATCTGAGCATATTTTATTTTTCACCGTAGCCATCCATGTACGCCTGAATGTCCCTTGGTAGCTTTTTCTCCAAAAGGCATGACCCAATCCTCAATGAGAAGAAAGTTGTAACTCTTTGAATGGAATGTACACGTCAGAAAGCAGCTCCTCAGAAAACTTCTCTCCAGTTTTTATCTGAAGATATTTCTGTTATCACAATAGGCCTCAATAGCTCCCGAATATCCCTTTGCAGACTAAACAAAAACAGTGTTAGAATACTGCTCAATGAAAGCGGAAGCTTAACTGTGCTAGTGGAATTCACATGACACAAAGCAGTTTCACAGAAAGCTTCCTTCTGGTTTTTATCTGAGGGTATTCCTTTTTCATCATATTCTAAAAGTGTTCCCAAAGTCCTTTCTCAGGTTCCAGAGAAACAGTGATTTGAAACTCCTCAATCCAAAGAATGATTCAACTCTATGAGATGAATACACACATCACAATGCAGTTGCCCTGAAAGCTTCTCTCCAGTTTTCAACTGAAGACATTTCCTTGCTCACCACAGGCCCCCGGGCACCACTTAATATTCCTTCACAGATTCCTCAAAGACAGAGTTTCCAAACTGGGCAATGTAGAGTAAACTTTAACTCTGAAATGAATGCACATATCAGAAAGCAGTTTCTTGGAATGCTTCTTTCTGGGTGTTATATGAGGATATTTCACTTTTCACCATAGTCTTCAATGCACTCTGAAATATCACTTTTTCGGTTTTGAAGGAACAGGGTTCAAACAGTGCCTTATGAGAAAAGAAGTATAACTCTCTGAGTGAAATGCCCACATCACAAAACTGTTTCTCAGAAAGCTTCTCTCCGGTTCTCATCTGAAGATATTTCCTTTTTCACCATAGTCCAGAAAGTTCTCCTAAAGGTACCTTCACTAATCCATCCATGACGGAGTTTCTAAGCTGCTTAATGTAAAGAAAGCTTTACCTATATGAGATGAATAAACGTAGCAAAAAGCAGATTCACATAAAATTTCTTTCGAGTTTTCATTTGAAGATGTTTCCTTTTTCACCATAGTCCTGAATGTGCCACAGAATGTCCCTCTCAGATCTGTCCATGACAGATTTTCCAAGCTGCGCATTGTAAAGGAAGCTTTTTGTATGTGAGATGAATACACATAGCACAGAGCAGTTTCACAAAAGCTTCTATTGAGTTTTTGTCTGTGGCTATTTCCCTATTCACCATAGGCGTCAATATGCTTCTGGATATCCCTTGGTATCTTTTTCTCCAAAACGGTTTCCCCAATGCTATATGAGAAGAGAGGTATAACACTGTGAGTGGAATGCAAGCATCACAAAGCAGTTCCTCGGAAACCTTCTCTCCAGTTTCTCTCTGAACATATTTCCTTTTTCAACGTAAGCCTCAAAGCACTCCCGAATATCCCTTCACACGCTAAATTAAACAGTGTTAGAAAACTGCTCAATGAAAAGAGAAGCTTAACTGAGCAAGAGGAATTCACATGACATATAGCAGTTTTACAGAAAGCTTCCTTCTGGTTTTTATGTGAGGATATTTCTTTCTCCATATTCATAAGAGTGTTCCCAAATATCCTTCCTCAGATTCCACTGAAACAATGATTTCAAACTGCTCAATCCAAAGAAAGGTTTAACTCTATGAGATGAATACACACATCACAAAGCAGTTGCTCAGAAAACTTCTCTCCAGTTTTCGTCAGAAGATGTTTCCTTTCATACTGTAGGCCTCCAGGCGCAATTTAATATCCCTTAGAAGATTCCTCAAAGACAGAGTGTCCAAACTGGGAAATGTAGAGTAAGCTTTAACTCTGTGAAATGAATGCACCTATCAAAGAGTAGGTTCTTGGAACGTTTCTTTCTGAGTTTTATTTGAAGATATTGCATTTTTTGCCATAGTCTTCAATGCGCTTGGAAATGTCACTTTTTCAGATTTACAGGAACAGTGTTCAAACACTGCCTTATGAGAAAAGAGGCATAACTCCTTGAGTGAAATGCACATATCACAAAGCAGTTTCTCAGAAACTTTCTCTAAAGTTTTTATCTGAAGACATTTCCTATTTCACCATAGGACTGAATGTGCTCCTGAATCTCCCTTCGCGAATCCATCTATGACGGAGTTTCAAACTGCGTAATAGAAAGAAAGTTTTATCTATGTGAGGTGAATAAACATATCTATTACAAAGCAGTTTCACAGAAAGCTTCATCCCAGTTTTTGTCTGAGGATATTTCCTTTTTCACCATAGTCGTCCATATACTCCCGAATGTCCCTTGGTAGCTTTTTCTCCAAAAGGGATTCCCCTACCTTCTGTGAGAAGAAAAGTGTAACTGTGTGAGTGGAATGCACACATCACAAAGCATCTCCTCGGAAAGTTTCTCTCCAGTTTCTATCTGAAGATATTTCCATTTTCACCATAAGCCTCAAAGAGCTCCCGAATATCCCTTAGAAGAATAAACTAAAACAGTGTTAGAATACTGCTCAATGAAAAGAGAAGCTTAATTTTTTGAATGGAATTGACATGACACAGAACACTTTCGCAGAAAGCTTTATTTTGGTTTTTATTGGAGGGTATTTCTTTTTCAGTATATTGTTAATAGCATTCCCAAATGTCCTTTCTCAGGTTCCACAGAAACAGTGATTTCAAACTGCTCAATCCAAAGAATGACTTAAATCTATGAGATGAATACACACATCAAAACTCAGTTGCTCAGAAAGCTTCTCTCCTGTTTTCAAAGGAAGGTATTTCCTTGCTCACCAGAGGCCTCTGGGCGCCAATTACTATCCCTTCGCAGATTCCTGAAAGAGAGAGTTTCCAAACTGAGCAATGTAGAGTAAACTTTAACTCTGTGAAATGAATGCACATATCACAGGGCAGTTTCTTGGAACACTTCTTTCTGGGTTCTATTTGATTATATTTCACTTTTCGCCATAGTTTTCAGGGCACTCCAAAATATCACTTTTTCAGTTTTACAGGAACAGTGTTCAAACACTGCCTTATGAGAAAAGAGGTAAAACTCCCTGAGTGGAATGCACACATCACAAAGCAGTTTCTCAGAAAGCTTCTCTCCAGTTTCTATCTGAAGAAGATTCCTTTTTCACCATAGGCCCGAATGTGATCCCGAATATCCCTTCGTGGATCCATCCACGACGGAGTTTCCGAGCTGCATAATATAAAAAAGCTTTATCTATGAGTGATGAATAAACATAGTAAAAAGCAGATTCACAGAAAGATTCTAGTTTTTACCTGAAGATATTTCCTTTTTCACCATAGTCCTGAAGGTGCTCCCAAATGTCCCTTAATGAGTCTGCCCATGACAGAGTTTCCAAGCTGCATAATGTAAAGAAAGCTTTATCTATGTAAGATGAATAAACATAGCAAAAAGCAGATTCACAGAAAGATTCTTTCCAGTTGTTATCTGAAGATATATCCTTTTACATTATAGACGTCAATATGCCCCTGGATATCAATTGGTACCTTTTTCTCCAAAAGGGTCTCCCTGATGCTGTATGGGAAGAGAGGTATAATACTGTTAGTGGAATGCACACGTCACAAAACAGTTCCTCAGAAAGCTTCTCTCCCGTTACTATCTGAACATATTTCCTTGTTCACCGTAAGCCTCAAAGAATTCCCAAAATCTCTTCGCATGCTAAACATAAACAGTGTTTGAAAACTGCTCAATGAAAAGAGAAGCTTAACTGAGTAAGAGGAATTCACAAGACACAGAGCATTTTCACAGAAAGCTTCCTTCTGGATTTTACCTGAGGATATTTCTTTTTCGGTATTCTAAGGATCGTTCCCAAATGTCCTTCCTCAGATTTCACAAAAACAGTGATTTCAAACTGCTCAATCCAAACAATAGTTTAACTCTATGAGAAGAATATACACATCACAAAGCAGTTTCTCAGAAAGCTTCTCTCCAGTTTTCATTGGAAGACATTTCCTTGCTCACCACAACCCTTAATATCCCTTCACAGATTCCTCAAAGACAGAGTTTCCAAACTGGGCAACATAGGGTAAGCTTTAACTCTGTGAATAAATGCACATATCAGAGAGCTGTTTCTTAGAACGCTTCTTTCTGGGATTTATTTGAGGATATTTCACTTTTCGTCATAGTCTTCAATGCACTCCGAAATATCACGTTTTCAGTTTCACAGGCACAGTGTTCAAACACTGCCTAATGAGAAAGGAGGTATAACTCTCTGATTGGAATGCATGCATCACAAATCAGTTTCTCAGAAAGCAGTTTCTTGGAACACTTCTTTCTGGGTTTTATTTGAGGATGTTTCACTTTTCGCCATAGTCTTCAAAGCGTTACAAATTATCGTTTTTTTGAAGAATCTGCTCTCTGATATGTGCATTCACTTCACAGAGTTAAAGTTTACTCTACATTGCCCAGATTGGAAACTCTGTTTTTGAAGAATATGCGAAGTTATATTAAGTGGCACCTGGAGGCCTGTGTTGAGCAAGGAAATGTCTTCCATTGAAAACTGGAGAGAAGCTTTCTGAGCAACTGGTTTGTGACGTGTATATTAATCTCCTAGAGTGAAATCATCCTTTGGATGAAGCAGTTTGAAATCACTGTTTCTGTGGAATCTGAGGAAGAATATATGGGAACGCTCTTTAGAATATGGAGAAAGAAATATCCTCAGATAAAAACCAGAAGGAAGCTTTCTGTGAAACTGCTATGTGTCGTGTGAATTCCTCTCACTCAGTTAAGCTTCTCAGCTAGTAACTGGAGAGAGGCTTTCCGAGGAACTGTTTGGTGACCTGTGCATTTCACTGCCAGTGTTATACCTCTCTTCTCATAAAGGATTGGAGAATCCCTTTTGGAGAAGAAGCTATCTAGGGACATTCAGGAGTACATGGACGGCTATGCTGAAAAAGGAAATATCCTCACACAAAAGCTGGAAGGAAGATTTCTGTGGGGCTACTGGGGGGCGGAGCAAGATGGCCAAATAGGAACAGCTCCAGTCTCCAACTCCCAGCACCAGCGACACAGAAGATCGGTGATTTCTGCATTTTCAACTGAGACTCCACCTCTGGGGACAGGGCACAGCTACACAACAACAACAACAACAACAAAGCAGCAGAAACCTCTGCAGACGCAAACGACTCTGTCTGACAGCTTTGAAGAGAGCAGTGGATCTCCCAACACGGAGGTTGAGATCTGAGAAGGGACAGACT
>NC_037675.1:202401-245801 GCF_003255815.1 Theropithecus gelada
GGAAGGGGAACATCACACACCGGGGCCTATCATGGGGAGGGGGGAGGCGGGAGGGATTGCATTGGGAGTTATACCTGATGTAAATAACGAGTTGATGGGTGCAGCAGACCAACATGGCACAAGTATACATATGTAACAAACCTGCACGTTATGCACATGTACCCTACAACTTAAAGTATAATAATAATAAATAAATTAAAAAAAATAAAAGAAATTATCAGTAAGAATATAGAAGATTTGAATAAACGCATCAAGCCTGACATAGGCATTAATGAAAAAAAAATAAAAATAAAAAATAAAAATAAAAAAGATTTCTATGAATCTTCCTTTTGCTAAGTTTATTCATCTCACAAAGATAAAGCGTTTGTTACATTACACAGCTTGCAAATTCCCTCATGGATGGATCTGTGAAGGGATATTCAGGATCACATTTGGGCCTATGGTGAAAGAGGACATATCATCAGATAGAAACTGGAGAGAAGCTTTTTGAGATACTGCTTGGTGATGTGTCAATTCCACTCAGGGAGTTATACCTTTCCTGTCATAAGGCACTGTTTGAACACTGTTCCTGTAAAACTAAAAAAGTGATATTTGGAGCACATGGAAGACTATGGAGAAAGTGTAATATCCTCAGATAAAACCGAGAAAGAAGTGTTCCAAGAAACTGCTCCCTGATATTTGCATTCATTTCACAGAGTTAAAGCTTACTCTACGTTGCCCAGTTTGGAAACTCTGTCTTTGAGGAATCTGTGAAGGGATATTAAGTGTCACCGGGAGTCCGGTCGTGAGCAAGGAAATGTCTTCTGATGAAAACTGCAGAGAAGCTTTCTGAGCAACTGCTTTGTGATGTGTGTATTCATCTCATTGCGTTAAACCATTCTTTGGATTGAGTATTTTGAAATCACTGTTTCTGTGGAATCTGAGGAAGGACATTTGGGAACGCTCTTTAGGATATGGAGAAAGTAATATCCTCAGATAAAAACCAGAAGGAATCTTTCTGTAAAACTGCTATATGTCATGTGAATTCCTCTTACTCAGTTAAGCTTCCCTTTTCACTGAGCAGTTTTCTAACACTGTCTATGTTTAGAGTGCGAAGGGATATTATGAAGGGCTTTGAGGTTTACAGAGAAACAGGAAATATGTTCAGAAAGAAACTGGAGAGAAGCTTTCTGAGGAACTGCTTTCGGACGTGTGCATTGCTCTCACAGTATTTTACCACTCTTCTCATAGAGCATCAGGGAAACACTCTTGGAGAAAAAGGTACCAAGGGATATCTGGGAGCATATTGATGCTTATGATACAAAGGGAAATAGCCTCAGACAAAAACTGCAAAGAAGCTTACTGTGAAACTGCTCTGTGTTATGTGTACTCATCTCAAATAGATAAAGCTTTCTTTACGTTATGCAGCTTGAAAACTCTGTCATGGATGTAGCCGTGAAAGGATATTTGGGATCACATTTGGACCTATAGTGAAAAAGGAAATATTGTCAGATAAAAATTGAAAAGAAGCTTTCTGTGAATCTGCTTTTTATTATGTTTATTCATCACACATAGATAAAGCTCTCTTTACATTACACAGCTTGGAAACTCCGTCATGGACGGATCTGCGAACAGATATTCGGAATCACATTGAAACTTCTTCAGACGTCAAAATCTGCTCCTCAGAAAGCTCCTCTCCAGTTTCTATCTGAACATACTTCGTTTTTCACTGAAAGCTTCAAAGCGCTCCTGGATATCCCTTCGCAGGCTAAACATAAACAGTGTTAGAAAACTGCTCAATGAAAAGAGAAGCTTAACTGAGCAAGAGGAATTCAAATGACGCATAGCAGTTTCACAGAAAGCTTCCTTCTGGTTTTTATCTGAGGATATTCCTTTTTCACTATATTCAAAAGAGTGTCCCCAAATGTCCTTTCTCAGGTTCCACAGAAACAATGATTTCAAACTGCTCAATCCAAAGAATGATTTAACTCCTTGAGATGAATACACACATCACAAAGCAGAAAGTTTCTCTCCAGTTGTCAATGGAAGACATTTCCTTGCTCATCACAGGCCTCCGGGTGCCACTTAATATCCCTTCGCAGATTCCTCAAAGACAGAGTTTCCAAACTGGGCAATGTAAAGTAAGCTTTAACTCTGTGCAATGAATACACATATCAGAGAGCAGTTTCTTGGAACACTTCTTTCTGGGTTTTATTTGAGGATATTTCACTTTTCGCCGTAGTCTCCAATGCACTCCGAAATATCAGTTTTTCGGTTTTACGGGAACAGTGTTCAAACACTGCCTTATGAGAAAAGAGGTATAACTCCCTGAGTGGAATGTACACATCACAAAGTAGTTTCTCAGAAAACTTCTCTCCGGTTTTTATCTGAAGATATTTCCATTTTCACCATGGGCCTGACTGTGCTCCCGGATGTCCCTTCATGGTTCCATCCATGACGGAGTTTCCAAGCTGCATAATGTAAAGAAAGCTTTATCTATGTGAGATGAATAAACATAGCAAAAAACAGATTCATAGAAAGCTTCTATTCAGTTTTGCTCTGAATATATTTCCACTTTCACCATAGTCCTGAATGTGCTCCCGATTGTCCCTTCGTGGATATGTCCATGTCAGAGTTTTGAAGCTGCGTAATATACAGAAAGCTTTTTCTATGTGAGATGAATAAACATAACAAGAAACAGATTCATAGAAAGCTTCTTTCCAGTTTTTATCTGAAGGTATTTCCCTTTTAGTCATACTACTGAATGTGCTCCCCAATGTCTCTTCGTGAATCTGTCCATGACACAGTTTCCAACCTATGTAACATAAAGGAAGCTTTATGTATGTGAGATGAATACACATATCACAGAGCAGTTTCACCAAAAGCTTCTTTCCAGTTTTAGTCTGAAGATATTTCCCTTTTCACCATAGGCATCAATATGCTCCAGAATAGCTCTTTGTATCTTTTTCTCCTAAAGGATTTCCCCAATGCTGTATGAGAAGAGAGGTATAACACTGTGAGTGGAATGTGTACGTCACAAAGCAGTTCGTCAGAAAGCTTCTGTCCAGTTTCTATCTGAACATATTTCCTTTTTCAACGTAAGCCTCAAAGCGCTCCCGAATATCCCTTTGCAAGCTAAAGAAAAACAGTGTTAGAAAACTGCTCAATGAAAAGAGAAGCTTAACTGAACAAGAGGAATTCACACAACAAAGAGGAGTTTCACAGAAAGCTTCCATCTGGAGTATACCTGAGGATATTTATTTCTCCATATTCTGAAGAGCATTCCCAAATGTCCTTTCTGAGATTCCACAGGAACAGTGATTTCAAACAGCTCAATCCAAAGAATGATTTAACACTGTGAGCTGCATACAAACATCAAGAAAGAGTTGCTCAGAAAGCTTCTCTTCAATTTTCAAAGGAAGACATTACCTTGCTTGCCACAAGCCTCTGGTTGCCACTAAACATCCCTTCGCAGAATCCCAAAAGACAGACTTTCCAAACTCGGAAATAAAGAGTAAGGTTTAACTCTGTGAAATGAATGAACATGTCAGAGAGCAGTTTCTTGGAATGCTTCTTTCCAGGTTTTATTTGATGACATTTCACTTTTCACCATAGTCTTCAATGTGCTCTGAATATCCCTTTTTTAGTTTTACAGGAACAATGTTGAAACAGTGTCTTCTGAGGAGAAAGGTATAACACCCTGAGTGAAATGCACACATCACCAAGCAGTTTCTCAGAATGCTTCTCTCCATTATTTACAATACGATATTTCCTTTTTCACCATTGGCAAAATGTGAACTCGAATATCCCTTCGCGGATCCATCCATGATGGAGTTTCCAAGCTGCGTAATGTAAAGAAAGCTTTATCTATGTGAGATGAATAACCACAGCGAAAAGCAGATTCACAGAAAGATTCTTTCCAGTATTTATCTGAACATATTTCCTTTTTTAACATAGTCCCAATGTGCTCCAAAATGTCCCTTTGTGGATCCGTCCCTGAAAGAGTTTCCAAGCTGCGAAATGTAGAGGAAGATTTATCTATGTGAGATGAATACACATATGCCAGAACAGTATCACATAAAGGGTTTCCCCGATGCTTTATGAGAAGAGAGTTATAATAATGTGAGTGGATTGCACACGTCACAAAGCAGCTCCGTAGAAAGCTTCTCTCCAGTTTCTATCTCAACATATTTTGTTTTTCACTGTAAGCCTCAAAGTGCTGACGTATATCCCTTTATATGCTAAAAATGAACAATGTTAGAAAACTGCTCAATGAAAAGAGAAGCTTAACTGAGCGAGAGGAATTCACACGACACAAGCAGTTTCACAGAAAGATTCCTTCTGTTTTTTATCTGAGGATATTTCTTTCTCCATATTCTAAAGATCGTTCCCAATGGTCCCTCCTCAGATTCCACAGAAGCAGTGAATTCACACTGCTCAATCCAAAGAATGATTTAACTCTATGTGATGAATACACACATCACAAAGCAGTTGCTCAGAAAGCTTCTCTGCAGTTTTCATCAAAAGACATTTCCTTGCCCACCACTGGCAAACGGGCACCACTTAATATCCCTTCACAGATTCCTGAAAGACAGAATTTGCAAATGGGGCAATGTAGAGTAAGCTTTACCTCTGTGAAATGAATGCCCATATCCAAGAGCAGTTTCTTGGTATGCTTCCTTCTGGGTTTTATTTGAAGATATATCACTTTTAGCCATAGTCTTCAATGTACTCCAAAATATCACTTTTTCGTTTTACAGGAACAGTGTTCAAACATTGCCTTATGAGAAAAGAGGTATAACTCTCTGACAGGAATACACATATCACAAAGCAGTTTGTCAGAAAGCTTCTCTCCAGTTTTTATCGGAATATATTTCCTTTTTTGCAATAGGCCTGAATGTGCTTTCAAATATCACGTCACGGATCCGTCCATGACAGAGTTTCCAACTGTGTAATACAAACAACGTTTTATCTATGTGAGATGAATAAACAGAGGAAAAAACAGATTCACAGAAAGCTTCTTTATACTTTCTATCTGAAGATATTTCCGTTTTCACCATAGTCCTGAATGTGCTCCCGAATATCCCTTCGCGGATCCATCCATGACAGGGTTTCCAAGCTGCAAAATGTAGAGAAAGATTTATCTATGTGAGATGAATACGCATATCTAAGAACAGTTTCACAGAAACGGTTTCCTAGATGCTGTATGAGAAGAGAGGTATAACACTGTGAGTGGAATGCACACATCACAAAGCAGCACTTCAGAAAGCTTCTCTCCAGTTTCTATCAGAACATATTTCCTTTTTCACTGTAAGCCTCAAAGTGTTCCCGAATATCCCTATGCATGCTAAACATAAACAGTGTTAGGAAACTGCTCAATGAAAAGTGAAGCTTAACTGGGCGAGTGGAATTCACACGTCACAGAGCAGTTTCACAGGAAGCTTGCTTCTGGGTTTTATCTGAAGGTATTTGTTTTTCAGTATATTCTAAAGAGTATTCCCAAATGTCCTTTCTCAGGTTCCACAGAAACAGTGATTTCAAACTGCTCAATCCAAAGAATGATTTAACTCTACGAGATGAATACACACATCACAAAGCAGTTGCTCAGAAAGGTCTTTCCAGTTTTCAAGGGAAGACATTTCCTTGCTCAGCACAGCCCTCTGGATGCCACTTAATATCTCTTCACAGATTCCTCATAGATGCAGTTTCCAAATTGGGCAATGTAGAGTAAGTTTTAACTCTGTAATATGAAAACACATATCAGAGAGCAGTTTCTTGGAACGCTTCTTTCTGGGTTTTATTTGAGGATATTTCACTTTTCACCATAGTCCTCAATTGGCTCCGAAATACCACATTTTCGGTTTTACAGGAACAGTGTTCAAACACTGCCTTATGAGAAAAGAGGTATAACTCCCTGAGTGGAATGCACACATCACAAAGTGGTTTCTCAGAAAGCTTCTCTGCGGTTTTTGTCTGAAGATATTTCAATTTTCCCCATAGTTCTGAATGTGCTTCCGAAGGTTCCTTCATCGATCAGTCCATGAAAGTGTTTCCAAGCTGTGTAAGGTAAAGAAAGCTTTATTATGAGAGATGAATAAACATTGCAAAAAGCAGATCCACAGCAATCTTCTTTCCAGTTTTTATCTTAAGATATTTCTTCTTTCACCATAGTCCTGAATGTGCTCCTGAATGTCCCTTCGTGGATACATCCATGGCAGAGTTTCCAAACAGCATAATGTAAAGAAAGCTTTGCTATGTGAGGTGAATACACACAGCACAGAACAGTTTCACAGAAAGCTTCTTTCCAGTTTTTTTTCTGAGGCTATTTCTCCTTTCTCCATATGCGTCAATATGCTACCAAATATGCCTTGGTACCTTTTTCTCCAAAAGGGTTTCCCCAATGCTGTATGAGAAGAGAAGTATAACACTGTGAGTGGAATGCACATGAAACAAAGCAGTTCCTCGGAAAGCTTCTCTCCAGTTTCGGTCTGAACATATTTCCTTTTTCACCGTAAGCCTCAAGGCACTCCCGAATATCCCTTCACATGCTAAACATAAACAGGGTCAGAAAACTGCTCAATGAAAAGAAAGGTGAATCTGAGCGAGAGGAATTAAAAAGACACAGAGCAGTTTCACAGAAAGCTTCCTTCTGGATTTTACCTGAGAACATTTCTTTCTCCATATTCTAAGGAGTCTTCCCAAATGTCCTTCCTCAGATTGCACAAAAAGAGAGATTTCAAACTGCTCAATCCAAACAATAGTTTAACTCTATGAGACCAATATACACATCACAAAGCAGTTGCTCAGAAAATTTCTCTCCAGTTTTCATCGGAAGACGTTTCCTTGCTCACCACAAGCCTCTGGGCACCACTTAATATCCCTTCACAGATTCCTCAAAGACAGAGTTTCCAAACTGGGCAACAAAGAGTATGCTTTAACTCTGTGAAATGAATGCACATATCAGAGAGCAGTTTCTTGGAATGCTTCCTTCTGGGTGTTACTTGAGGATATTTCACTTTTGGCCATAGTCTTCAATGTGCTCTGAAATATTATGTTTTCAGTTTTACAGGAACCGTGTTCAAACATTGCTTTATGAGAAACGAGATAAAAGTCCCTGAGTCGAATGCACACACCACAAAGCAGTTTCTCAGAAAGCTTCTATCCAGTTTTAATCTGAATATACTACCTTTTTCACCATAGGCCTGAATGTGCTCCCGAATGTCCTTTCGCGATTCCGTCCATGATGGAGTTTCAAAACTGCGTAATTGAAAGAAAGTTTTATCTATATGAGATGAATAAACGTATCTATCACAAAGCAGTTGCACAGAAAGCTTCCTTCCAGTTTTTCTCTGAGAATATTTCCTTTTTCACCATAGCCGTTCATATACTCCTGAATGTCCCCTGGTAGGTTTTTCTCCAAAAGGGATTCCCCAATCCTCTATGAGAAGAAAGGTATAATTCTGTGAATGGAATGCACATGTCACAAAGCTGTTCGTCAGAAAGCTTCTTGCCAGTTTCTATCTGAAGATATTTCCTTTTACACCGTAAGCCTCAAAGTGCTCCCGAATATCCCATCGCAGACTAAACAAAAACAGTGTTAGAACGCTGCTCAATGAAAAGGGAACTTAACTGTGCGAACCGAATTCACGCAACATAGTGTAGTTTCACAGAAAGCTTCCTTCTGATTTCTATCTGAGGTTATTTCTTTTTCAGGATATTCAAAACAGTGTTCCCAAATGTCCTTTCTCAGGTTCCACAGAAATAGTGAATTCAAATTGCTCAATCCAAAGAATGATTTAACTCTATGAGATGAAGACAAACATCAGAAAAGTGTTGCTCAGAAAGCTTCTCTCGTATTTTCGATGGAAGACATTTCCTTGCTCACCACTGGTCTCCAGTTGCCACTTAATATCCCTTCACAGAATCCTCAAACACAGATTTCCAAACTGGGAAAAGTAGAGTAACCTTTAACTCTGTGAAATGAATGGACATGTGAGAGAGCAGTTTCTTTGAATGCTTGTTTCTGGGTTTTATTTAATGACATTTCACTTTTCTCCATAGTCTTCAATGTGCTCTGAATATTACTTTTTTAGTTTTACAGGAACAGTGTTCAAACAGTGTCTTATGAGAAGAAAGGTATAACTCCCTGAGTGAAATGCACACATCACGAAGCAGTTTCTCAGAAACCTTCTCTCTACTTTTTATCTGATGATATTTCCTTTTTCACCAAAGGCCGAAATGTGATCTCGAATATCCCTTCGCGGATCCATCCATGACGGAGTTTCCTAGCTGCGTAATGTAAAGAAAGTTTTATCTATGTGAGATGAATAAACATAGCAAAAAGCAGATTCCCAGAAAACTTCTTTCCAGTTTTTATCTGAAGGTATTTCCTTTTTCACCATAGTCCTGAATGTGCTCCCGAATGTCTTGTTGGGGACCCGTCCATGACAGAGTTTCCAAGCTGTGGTAATGTAAAGGAAGCTTTATATATGTGAGATGAATACACAAATCACAGAGCAGTTTCATAGAGAGATTCTTTCCAGTTTCTGTCTGAGGCTATTTCCCATTTCACCATAGGGGTCAACATGCTCCCGAATATCACTTGCTACCTTCTTCTCCGAAAGGGTTTCCCCTATGCTGTATGAGAAGAGAGGTATAACACTGTGAGTGGAATGCACACATCACAAAGCGGTTCCTCGGAAAGCTGCTCTCCACTGTTGGTCTGAACACATTTCTTTTTCACTGTAAACCTAAAAGCACTCCCAAATATCCCTTCACATGCTAAATATAAACAGGGTTAGAAAACTGTTCAATGAAAAGAGAGGCTTAATAGAGCAAGAGGAATTAAGACGACCAGAGCAGTTCCACAAAATGCTTCCTTCTGGATTTTACCTGAGGAAATTTCTTTCTATATATTCTAAAGAGCATTCCCAAATGTCCTTCATCAGATTCCACAAAAACAGTGATTTCAAAGTGCTGAATCCAAAGAATGGTTTAACTCTATAAGTCGAATACACACATCACAAAGCAGTTGCTCAGAAAGCTTCTCTCCAGTTTTCATCGGAAGACACTTCCTAGCTCACCACAAGCTTCCGGGCACCACTTAATATCCCTTCACAGATTCCTCAAAGACAGAGTTTCCAAACTAAGCAAAGTAGAGTAAGCTTTAACTCTGTGAATGAATGCTCATATCAGAGAGCAGTTCCTTGGAACGCTTCTTTCTCAGTTTTATTTGAGGATATTTCATTTTTCATCATAGTTTTCAATGCGCTAAGAAACATCACTTTTTTGGTTTTACAGGTACAGCATTCAAACACTGCCTTATGAGAAAAGAGGTAAGACTTCATGAGTGGAATGCACACATCACAAAATAGTTTCTCAGAAAGCTTCTCTCCACTTTTTTTTCTTTTCTTTTTCTTTTTTTTTTTTAATTATTATACTTTAAGTTCTAGGGTACGTGTGCATAATGTGCAGGTTTGTTACATATGTATACTTGTGCCATATTGGCATGCTGCACCCATCAACTCGTCAGCACACATCAACTCCTCTTTTACATTAGATATAACTCCCAATGCAATCTCTCCTCCCTCCTCCCTCCCCATGATAGGCCCCAGTGTATGATTTTCCGATTCCTAAGTACAAGTGATCTCATTGTTCAGTTCCCACATATGAGTGAGAACATGCAGTGTTTGGTTTTCTGTTCTTGCGATAGTTTGCTGAGAATGATGGTTTCCAGCTGCATCCATGTCCCTACAAAGGACACAAACTCATCCGTTTTTATGGCTGCATAGTATTCCATGGTGTATATGTGCCACATTTTCTTAATCCAGTCTGTCAGTGATGGACATTTGGGTTGATTCCAAGTCTTTGCTATTGTGAATAGTGCCGCAATAAATATACATGTACATATGTCTTTATAGTAGCATGATTTATAATCCTTTGGATATGTACCCAGTAATGGGATGGCTGGGTCATATGGTACCTCTAGTTCTAGATCCTTGAGGAATCGCCATACTATTTTCCATAATGGTTGAACTAGTTTACAATCACACCAACAGTGTAAAAGTGTCCTATTTCTCCACATCTTCTCCAGCACCTGTTGTTTCCTGACTTTTTAATAATTGCCATTCTAACTGATGTGAAATGGTATCTCATTGTGGCTTTGATTTGCCTTTCTCTGATGGCCAGTGACGATGAGCATTTTTCATGTGTCTGTTGGCTGTATGCATGTCTTCTTTTGAGAACTGTATGTTCATATCCTTTGCCCACTTTTTGATGGGATTGTTTGTTTTATTCTTGCAAATTTGTTTGAGTTCTTTGTAGGTTCTGGATATTAGCCCTTTGTCAGATGAGTAGATTGCAAAAATTTTCTCCCATTCTGTAGGTTGCTTGTTCACTCTGATGGTAGTTTCTTTTGCTGTGCAGAAGCTCTTTAGTTTAATTAGATCCCTTTTGTGAATTTTGGCTTTTGTTGCCGTTGCTTTTGGTGTTTAGACATGAAGTCCTTCCCCATGCCTATGTCTTGAATGGTACTACATAGGTTTTCTTCTAGGGTTTTTATGGTATTAGGTCTAACATGTAAGTCTCTAATCCATCTTGAATTAACTTTCGTATAAGGAGTAAGGAAAGGATCCAGTTTCAGCTTTCTACTTATGGCTAGCCAATTTTCCCAGCACCATTTATTAAATAGGGAATATTTTACCCATCTTTGTTTTTCTCAGTTTTATCAAAGATCAGATGGCTGTAGATGTGTGGTATTATTTCTGAGGACTCTGTTCTGTTCCATTGGTCTATATCTCTGTTTTAGTACCAGTGCCATGCTGTTTTGGTTACTGTAGTCTTGTAGTATACTTTGAAGTCAGGTAGCGTGATGCCTCCAGCTTTGTTCTTTTGACTTAGGATTGTCTTGGCAATGTGGGCTCTTTTTTGATTCCATATGAACTTTAACGCAGTTTTTTCCAATTCTGTGAAGAAAGTCATTGGTAGCTTGATGGGGATGGCATGGAATCTATAAATGACCTTGGGCAGTATGGCCATTTTCACGATATTGATTCTTCCTATCCATGAGCATGGTATGTTCTTCTATTTGTTTGTGTCCTCTTTTTTTTCACTGAGCAGTGGTTTGTAGTTCTCCTTGAAGAGGTCCTTTACATCCCTTGTAAGTTGGATTCCTAGGTATTTTATTCTCTTTGAAGCAATTGTGAATAGAAGTTCATTCCTGATTTGGCTCTCTGTTTGTCTGTTACTGGTGTATAAGAATGCTTGTGATTTTTGCACATTAGTTTTGTATCCTGAGACTTTGCTGAAGTTGCTTATCAGCTTAAGGAGATTTTCGGCTGAGACAATGGGGTTTTCTAAATATACAATCATGTTATCTGCAAACAGGGACAATTTGACTTCTTCTTTTCCTAACTGAATACCCTTTATTTCTTTCTCTTTCCTGACTGCCCTAGCCAGAACTTCCAACACTATATTGAATAGGGGTGTTGATAGAGGGCATCCCTGTCTTGTACCAGTTTTCAAAGGGAATTTTTCCAGTTTTGGCTCATTCAGTATGATATTGGCTGTGTATTTGTCATAAATAGCTCTTATTATTTTAAGATACGTTCCAACAATACCGAATTTATTGAGCATTTTTAGCAGAAGGGCTGTTGAATTTTGTCAAAGGCCTTTTCTGCATCTATTGAGATAATCATGTAGTTTTGTCTTTGATTCTGTTTATATGCTGGATGACGTTTATTGATTTGCATATGTTGAACCAGCCTTGCATCCCAGGGATGAAGCCCACTTGATCATGGTGGATAAGCTTTTTGATGTGCTGCTGGATCCAGTTTGCCAGTATTTTATTGAGGATTTTTGCATCGATGTTCATCAGGGATATTGGTCTAAAATTCTCTTTTTTTGTTGTGTCTCTGCCAGGCTTTGGTATCAGGATGATGTTGGCCTCATAAAATGAGTTAAGGAGGATTCCCTCTTTTTCTATTGATTGGAATGGTTTCAGAAGGAATGGTAGCAGCTCCTCCTTGTACCTCTGGTAGAATTCAGCTGTGAATCCATCTGGTCCTGGACTTTTTTTCGTTGGTAGGCTATTAATTATTGCCTCAATTTCAGAGCCTGCAGTTAGTCTATTCAGGGATTCAACTTCTTCCTGGTTTAGTCTTGGAAGAGTGTAAGTGTCCAGGAAATTATCCATTTCTTCTAGATTTTCCAGTTTATTTGCACAGAGGTGTTTATAGTATTCTCTGACGGTAGTTTGTATTTCTGTGGGGTCAGTGGTGATATCCCCTTTATCATTTTTTATCACATCTATTTGATTCTTCTCTCTTTTCTTCTTTATTAATCTTGCTAGCGGTATATCAATTTTGTTGATCTTTTCAAAACCCAACTCCTGGATTCATTGATTTTTTGGAGGGTTTTTTGTGTCTATATCTCCTTCAATTGTACTCTGATCTTAGTTATTTCTTGCCTTCTGTTAGCTTTTGAATGTGTTTGCTCTTGCTTCTCTAGTTCTTTTAATTGTGATGTTAGAGTGTCAATTTTAGATCTTTCCAGCTTTCTCTTGTGGGCATTTAATGCTATAAATTTCCCTCTACACACTGCTTTAAATGTGTCCCAGAGATTCTGGTATGTTGTATCTTTGTTCTCATTGGTTTCAAAGAACATCTTTATTTCTGTCTTCATTTTGTTATGTACACAGTAGTCATTCAGGAGCAGGTTATTCAGTTTCCATGTAGTTGAGCGGTTTTGAGTGAGTTTCTTAGTCCTGAGTTCTAGTTTGATTGCACTGTGGTCTGAGAGACAGTTTGTTATAATTTCTGTTCTTGTACATTTGCTGAGGAGTGCTTTACTTCCAATTATGTGGTCAATTTTGGAATAAGTGTGATGCGGTGCTGAGTAAAATGTATATTCTGTTGATTTGGGGTGAAGAGTTCTGTAGATGTCTATTAGGTCTGCTTGCTGCAGAGATGAGTTCAATTCTGGATATCCTTGTTAATTTTCTGTCTCATAGATCTTTCTAATGTTGACAGTGGAGTGTTGAAGTCCCCCATTATTATTGGACAGGAGTGTGAGTCTCATTGTTAGTCTCTAAGGGCTTGCTTTATGAATCTGCATGCTCCTGTATTGGGTGCTTATATATTTAGGATAGTTAGCTCTTCCTGTTGAATTGATCCCTTTACCATTATGTAATGGCCTTCTGGTCTCTTTTGATCTTTGATGGTTTAAAGTCCAGTTTTTATTTGAAGATATTTCCTTTCTCACCATTGATCTGAATATGCTCTCAAATGTCCCTTCGCAAATGCATCCATGATGGCATTTCAAAACTGCGTAATAGAAAGTTTATCTATGTGAGATGAATAAACGTATCTGTCACAAAGCAGTTTCACAGAAAGCTTATTTTCAGTTTTTGTCTGAGGATATTTCCTTTTCCACCATAGCCGTCCATATACTCCCAAATGTTCACTGGTAGCTTTTTCTCCAAAGGGATTACCCAATCCTCTATGAGAAGAAAAGTATAACTGTGAGTGGAATGCACACATCAGAAAGCAGCGCCACGGAAATCTCTCCAGTTTCTATCTGAAGATATTTAAGTTTTCATCATAAGCCTCAAAACGCTCAGGAGTATCCTTTAGCTGACTAAACTAAAATAGTGTTAGAATACTCCTCAATGAAAACAGAAGCTTAACTGTGAGAGTGGACTTCACGTGACCAAGAACAGCATCACAGAAAGCTTCCTTATGATTTTTATCGGAAAGTAGTACTTTTTCAGCATATTCTTAAGAACATTCCCAAATGTCCTTTCTCAGGTTCCACAGAAAGAGTGATTTCAAACTGCTCAATCCAAAGAATGATTTAACTCTATGAGATGCATACACAAATCACAAAGCAGTAGTTCAGAAAGCTTCTCTCCAGTTTTCAGTGGAAGACCTTTCCTTGCTGGCCACTGGTCTCTGATTGCCACTCAATATCCTTTTGCAGAATCCTCAAAGACAGACTTTCCAAACTGGGAAATATAGAGGAAGCTTTAACACTCTGAAATGAATGCACATGTCAGAGAGCAGTTTCATGGAACGCTTTTTTCTGGGTTTTATTTCAGGATATTTCACTTTTCACCATAGTCTCCCATGCGCTTTGAAATATTACTTTTTCGGTTTTACAGGAACAGTGTTCGAACACTGCCTTTTGAGAAAAGAGGTATAACTCCCTGAGTGGAATGCACACATCACAAATCAGTTTCTCAGAAAGCTTCCATCCAGTTTTTATCTGAAGATATCTCCTTTTTCACCGTAGGCCTGAATATGCTACCAAAAATCCCTTCGCGAATCCATCCATGACGGAGTTTCCAAACTGCATGATATAAGGAAAGTTTTGTCTGTTTGAGATGAATAAACATATCTATCTCAAAGCAGTTTCACAGAAAGCTTATTTCCAGTTTCTGTCTGAAGATATTTCCTTTTTCACCATAGCCATTCATAGACTCCCGAATGTCCCTTGGTAGCTCTTTCTCCAAAAGGCAATCCACTATCCTCTATGAGAAGAAAGGTATAATTCTGTGATTGGAATGCACATGTCACAAAAGAGCTCCTTGGAAAGATTCTTTCCACTTTCTGTCTGAACATATTTCCTTTTTCACAGTAAGCCTCAAAGCGCTCCTGAATATCCCATAGCATACTAAACAAAAACAGTGTTAGAATACTGCTGAATGAAAAGAGCTTAACTATGTGAGCGGAATTCACGCGACACAGAGCAGTTTCACAGAATGCTTCCTTCTGGTTTCTATCTGAGGTTATTTCTCTTCAGGATATTATAAAGAGCGTTTCCAAATGTGCTTTCTCGGGTTCCACAGAAACAGTGATTTCAAACTGCTGAATCCAAAGAATGATTTAACCCTATGTGATGAATTCAAACATCACAAAAGACTTGCTCAGAAATCTTCTCTCTAGTTTTCAACGGAAAACATGTCCTTGCTCACCACACGCCTCTGGTTGCCACTAAAGATCCCTTCACAGAATCCTCAAAGACAGCCTTTCCAAACTGGGAAATGTAGAGTAAGCTTTAACTCTGTGAAATGAATGGACATGTCAGAGAGAAGTTTCTGGGAATGCTTCTTTCCGGGTTTTATTTGAAGATTTTCACTTTTCGCCATAGTCTTCAATGTGCTCCGAATACCACTTTTTTAGTTTTACAGGAACAGTGTTTAAACAGTGCCTTATGAGAGGAAAGGTATAAATCCCTGAGTGGAATGCACACACCACCAAGCAGTTTCTCAGAAAGCTTCTCCCCAGGTTTTATCTGATGATATTTCCTTTTTCACCATAGGCTGCAATATGATCCCTAATATCTCTTCGTGGATCCATCCATGACGGATTTTCTAAGCTGCATAATGTAAAGAAAGCTTTATCTATGTGAGATGAATAAACATAGCAAAAAGCAGATTCACAGAAAGCTGCTTTTCAGTTTTTATCTGAAGATATTTCCTTTTTCACCATAGTCCTGAAAGTGCTTCCGAATGTCCCTTCGAGGACCCGTCCATGAGAGAGTTTCCAAGCTGCGTAATGTAAAGAAAGCTTTATTTATGGAAGATGAATACACATGTCACAGAGCAGTTTCATAGAAAGCTTCTTTCCAGTTTCTGTCTGAGGCTATTTCCCTTTTCACCATAGGCATCAACATGCTTCTGAACATCACATGGTAAAGTATTTCTCTAAAAGGGTATACCCGATGCTGTATTGGAAGAGAGGTATAACACTGTGAGTGGAATGCATACGTCACAAAGCAGTTCGTCAGAAAGCTTCTCTCCAGTTTCGGTCTAAACATATTTCCTTTTTCACCATAACCTCAAAGCACTCCCGAATATCCCTTCACACGCTAAACATAAACAGGGTTAGAAAACTGTGCAATGAAAAGTGAGGTTTAACTGAGTGAGAGGAATTAAGATGAAACAGTAGATTCACAGAAAGCTTCCTTCTGGATTTTACCTGAGGATATTTCTTTCTCCATATTTTAAGAAGCGTTCCCAAATGTCCTTGCTCAGATTCCACAAACACAGTGATTTCAAAGTGCTCAATCCAAAGAATGGTTTAACTCTATGAGACGAATACACATATCACCAAGCAGTTGCTCAGAAAGCTTCTCCAATTTTCATCAGAAGACGTTTCCCTGCTCACCACAGGCCTCCGGGCGCCACTTAATATCAATTCACAGGTTCCTCAAAGTCAGAGTTTCCAAACTGGGCAACATAGAGTAAGCTTTAACTCTGTGAAATGAATGCACATACCAGAGAGTAGTTTCTTGTAACGCTTCTTTCTGGGCTTTATTTGAGGATATTTCACTTTTCACCATGTTCTTTCATGCGTTCATACATATTCCTCTTTTGGTTTTACAGGAAGAGTGTTCAAACACTGCCTTATGAGAAAAGAGGTATAACTCCCTGAGTGGAATGCATACATCACCAAGAAGTTTCTCAGAAAATGTCTATCCAGTTTTTATCAGAAGATCTCCTTTTCCACCGTAGGCCTGAATGTGCTCCCAAGTGTCCCTTCGCGAATCCGTTCGTGACGGCATGGCAAAACTGCGTAAGAGAAGCAAAGTTTTATCTATGTGAGGTGAATAAACATATCTATCACAAAGCAGTTTCACAGAAAGCTTCTTTCCAGTTTTTGTGTGACGGTATTTCATTTTCCACCATAGCCGTCCAAATAGTGTTGAATGTCCCATGGTAGCTTTTTCTCCAAAAGGGATTCCCCAATCCTCTATGAGAAGAAAAGTATAACTCTGTGAGTGGAATGCACACATCACAAAGCAGCTCCTCAGAAATATTCCCTCCAGTTTCTATCTGAAGACATTTCCGTTTTCAAGATAAGCCTCAAAGCGCTCCAGAGTATCCCTTAGCTGGCTAAACTAAAACAGTGTTTGAATACTGCTCAATGAAAACGGAAGCTTAACTGTGCAAGTGGCATTCACATGACACAGAGCACTTTCACAGAAAGCTTCCTCTGGTTTTTGTCGGAGGGTATTTCTTTTTCAGCACATTCTTAACAACATTCCCAAATGTACTTTCTCAGGTTCCACAGAAAAAGTGATTTCAAACTGCTCAATCCAAAGAATGATTTAACTCTATAATATGAATCCACACATCACAAAGCAGTTGCTCAGAAAGCATCTCTTCAGTTTTCAATGGAAGACATTTCCTTACTCGCCACAGTACCCAGTCACCACTTAATATCCCTTCATAGAATCTTCAGAGACAGACTTTTCAAACTGGGAAATGCAGAGTAAGCTTTACCTCTCTGAAATGAATGCACAAGTCAGAGAGCATTCATTTCTTGGAATGCTTTTTTCTGGGTTTTATTTCAGGATATTTCACTTTTCGCTGTAGTCCTCCATGCACTCTGAAATATTACTTTTTTGGTTTTATAGGAAAAGAGTTCATACACTGCGTTATGAGACAAGAGGTATAACTCCCTGAGTGGAATACTCACATCACAAAGCAGTTTCTCAGAAAGCTTCCATTCACTTTTCATCTGAACATATCCCCTTTTTCAACATAGGCCTGAATATGCTCCCGAACACTTCTTCTTGCATCCATCCATGACAGAGTTTCCAAACAACGTAATATAAGGAAAGTTTTATCTATGTGAGATGAACAAACGTATCCATCACAAAGCAGTTTTACATAAATCTTCTTTCCAGTTTTTGTCTGAGGAGATTTCCTTTTTCACCATAGCCGTACCTATAGTCCCGAATGTCCCTTGCTAGCTTTTTCTCCAAAAGGCATTCCCCAATCCTCTAAGAGAAGAAAGGTATAATTCTGTGAGTGAAATGCCCAAGTCACAAAGCAGTTCCTCAGAAAGCTTCTCTCCAGCTTCTATTTAATCATATTTCCTTTCTCACTGTAAGACTCAAAGCATTTCCGAATATCCCTTTGCACACTAAAGATAAACAGAGTTAGAAAACTCTTCAATAAAATGGGAAGCTTAACAGAGCGAGAGGAATTCTCATGACACATAGCAGTTTCACAGAAAGCTTCCTTCTGGTCTTCATCTGAGGATATTTCTTTCTCCATATTCCAAAGAGCGATCCCTAATGTCCTTCCTGAGATACCACAGAAACAGTTATTTCAAACTGCTCAATCCAAGGAATGGTTTAACTCTATGAGATGAATACACACATCACAAAGCAGTTGCTCAGAAAGCTTCTCTTCAGTTATCATGGGAAGACATTTCCTTGCTCACAACAGGCCTCTGGGACACCACTTAATATCCCTTTGCATATTCCTCACAGACAGAGTTTGCAAACTGGGCCATGTAGAGTACACTTTAATTTTGTGAAGTGAAAGCACATATCAGATAGCAGTTTCTTGGAACACATCTTTCTGGGTTTTACTTGAGGATAGTTCACTCTTCACCATAGTCTTCAATGCATTGCAAAATATCACATTTTCAGTTTTATAATAACAGTGTTCAAACACTGCCTTATGAGAAAAGAGGAAAAACTCCGTAAGTGGAACACACACATCACAAAGAAGTTTCTCAGAAAGCTTCTCTCCAGTTTTTATGGGACGATATCTCCTATTTCCCCACAGGTCTGAATGTGCTCCCGAATGTCCCTTCGCAAATCCATCACTGATGCAGTTTCAAAACTGCGTAATAGAAAGAAAGATTTATCTATGCGAGATGAATAGACATATCTATCACAAAGAAGTTTAAAAGAAAGTTTCTTTCCAGTTTTTCTCTGAGGATATTTCCTTTTTCACCATAGCCGACCACATACTCCCGAATGTCCCCTAGTAGTTTTTTTCTCCAAACGGGATTCCGAAATCCTCCATGAGAAGAAAAGTATGACTCTGTGAGTGGAATGTAAACATCACAAAGAAGCTCCTCGGAAATCTACACTCCAGTATCTATCTGAAGATATTTCTTTCACCATAAGCCTCAAAGAGCTCCCGAGTGTCCCTTAGCTGAATAACCCAAAACAGTGTTAGAATACTGCTCAATGAAAACAGAAGCTTAACTGTGTGAGAGGGCTTCATTGACCTAGAGCAGTTTCACAGAAAGTTTCCTTCTTGTTCTTATCGGAGGCTATTTCTTTTTCAGCATATTTTTAAGAGCGTTCCCAAATGTCCTTTCTCAGGTCCCACAGAAATAGTGATTTCAAACTGCACAATCCAAAGAATGATTTAAATGTATGAGATGAATACACACATCACAAAGCAGCTGCTCTGAAAGCTTCTCCCCAGTTTCCATAGGAAGACGTTTCCTTTCTCACCACAAGCCTCCGGGCGCCACTTAATAACCCTTCACAGTTTCCTCAAAGACAGAGTTTTCAATCTGGGCAACATAGTGTAAGCTTTAACTCCCTGAAATGAATGCTCACGTCAGAGAGCAGTTTCATGGAACGCTTCTTTCAGGGATTTATTTCAGGATATTTCACTTTTTGCCACAGTCTACAATGCGCTGCAAATTATCACTTTTTCAGTTTTACCGGAACAGTGTTCAAACACTGAATTATGAGAAAAGAGGTATATCTCCCTGAGTGGAATGCACACATCATAAAGCAGTTTCTAGGAAAGGTTCTATCCAGTTTTTATCTGAAGATATCTCCTTTTTCCCCACAGGCCTGAAAGTGCTCCCGAATGTCCCTTCACCAATCTGTCCGTGATGTAGTTTCAAAACTGCATAAGAGAAAGAAAGTTTTATATATGTTAGATGAATAGACATGTCTATCACAAAGCTGTTTCACACAAAGCTTTTTTCCAGTTTTTGTCAGAGGATATTTCCTTTTTCACCATAGCCGTCCATATACTCCTGAATGTCCCCTGGTAGCTTCTTCCCCAAATGGGACTCCCCAATCCTCTATGAGAAGAAATGTATGACTCTGTGAGTGGAATGCACACGTCACAAAGCAGCTCCTCGGAAATCTTCTCTTCAGTACCTATCTGAAGATATTTTCATTTTCACCGTAAGCCTCCAAGTGCTCCCGAGTATCTCCTAGCTGATTAACCTAAAACAGTGTTAGAATACTGCTCAATGAAAACAGAAGCTTAACTGTGGAGTGGACTTCACGTGACATAGAGCAGTTTCACAGAAAGATTCCTTCTGGTTTTAATAGGAGGGTATTTCCTTTTCAGCATATTCTTAAGAGCGTTCCCAAATGCCCTTTCTCAGGTTCCACAGAAACAGTGATTTCAAACTTCTCAATCCAAAGAATTATTTAACTCTACGAGATGAATACACACATCACAAAGCAGTTACTCTGAAAGGTTTTCTCCAGTTTTCACCGGAAGACTTTTCCTTTCTCACCACAAGCCTCCAGGCGAGATTTAATATCCCTTCACATACTCCTCAAAGACCGAGTTTCCAAGCTGGGCAACGTAGTGTAAGCTTTATCTATCTGAAATGAATGAACTCGACAGAGAGCAGTTTCTTGTTATGATTCTTTCTGGGTATTATTTCAGGACATTTCACTTTTCACCATAGTCTTCAATGCATTGCAAAATATCACTTTTACAGTTTTACAGGAACAGTGTTCAAACACTGCCATACAAGAAAAGAGGTATAACTCCCTGAGTGAAATGCACACATCACAAAGCAGTTTCTGAGAAAGCTTCTCTCCAGTTTTTATATGAAGATATCTCCTATTACCCCACGGGCCTGAATGTGCTCCCAAATGTCCCTTCACAAATCCATCCATGACGCAGTTTCAAAACTGCATAATAGAAAGAAAATTTTATCTATGTGAGATGAATAGACGTATCTATCACAAAGCAGTTTCACATAAAGTTTGTTTCCAGTTTTTGTATGAGGATATTTCCTATTTCTCCATAGCCATGCATATACTCCAGAATGTCCCCTGTTAACGTTTACTCCAAACAGGATTCCCCAATAATGTATGAGAAGAAAATTATAACTCCATGAGTGGAATGCACCCATCAAAAAGCAGCTCCTCGGAAATCTTCTCTCCAGTATCTATTTGAAGATTTTTCCATTTTCACTGTAAGCCTCAATGCACTCCTTGTATCTCTTAGCTGACTAACCTAAAACAGTGTTAGAATAGTTCTCAATGAAAACTGAAGTATAACTGTGTGAGTGAACTTCACATGACCTAGAGCAGTTTCACATAAAGTTTCCTTCTGGTTTTTATTGGAGGGTATATGTGTTTTCAACATATTCTTAAGAGCGTTCCCAAATGTCCTTTCTCAGGTTCCACAGAAACAGTCATTGCAAACTGCTCAATTCGAAGAATGATTTAACTCTTTGAGATGAATACACACATCACAAAGCAGTTGCTCCAAAAGCGTCTGTCTAGTTTTTATTGGAAGACGTTACCTTTCTCACCACAAGCTTCTGGACGTCAATAAATATCCCTTCACAGATTCCTCAAAGACAGAGTTTCCAACCTGGGTAACGTAGTGTGAGCTTTAACTCCCTGAAATGAATGCACACGTCAGAGAGCAGTTTCTTGGAATGCTTCTTTTTGCAGTTTATTTCAGGATATTTCACTTTTGGCCGTAATCTTCAATGTGCTGCAAAATATCACTTTTTCAGTTTTACAGGAACAGTGTTCAAACACTGCCTTATGAAAAAAGAGGTATAACTCCATGAGTGGAATAAACACACCACAAAGCAGTTTCTCAGAAAGCTTCTCTCCAGTTTTTATCTGAAGGTATCTCCTTTTTCACTGTAGGCCTGAATGGGCTCTCAAATGTCCCCTCGTGAATCCATCCATGATGCAGTTTCAAAGCTGCATAAGAGAAAAAAAGTGATATCTATGTGAGATGAATAGACATATCTATCACAAAGCAGTTTCAAAGAAAGTTTCTTTCCAGTTTTTGTCTGAGGATATTTCCTTTTCACCATTGCCATTTATATACTCCTGAATGTCCCCTGGTAGCTTTTTCTTCAAACGGATTCCCCAATCCTCTATGAAAAGAAAAGTAAAACTCTGTGAGTGGAATGCACATGTCACAAAGCAGCTCCTCAGAAATCTTCTCTCCAGTATCTATCTGAAGATATTTCTGTTTTCTCCGTAAGCCTCAAAGTGCTCCCAAATATCCCTTAGCTGACTAATCTGCAACAGCATTAGAATCCTGCTCAATGAAAACAGAAGCTTAACTGTGGGAGTTGAATTCACGTGACCTAAAACAGTTTCACAGAAAGTTTCCTTCTGGTTTTTATTGGAGGGTATTTCTTTTTCAGCATATTATTAAGAGCACTCCCAAATGTCCTTTCTCAGGTTCCACAGATACAGTGATTTCAAACTGCTCAATCCAAAGAATGATTTAAATCCATGACATGAATGCACACATCACAAAGCAGGTGTTCCCAAAGCTTCTGTCCAGTTTTCATCGGAAGACATTACCTTTCTCACCACAAGCCTCCAGCCGACACTAAATATCTCTTCACAGATTCCTCAAAGACAGAGTTTCCAAACTGGGCAACCTAGTGTAAGCTTTACCTCCCTGAAATGAATGAACCCGTCATAGAGCAGTTTCCTGGAACACTTCTTTCTGGGTTTTATTTCAGGACATTTCACTTTTCGCCAAAGTCTTCAATGCACTGCAAAATATCACTTTTTCAGTTTTACAGGAACAGTGTTCAAACACTGAGTTATGAGAAAAGAGGCAAAACTCCCTGAGTGGAATGCACACATCAAAAAGCAGTTTCTCAGAAAGCTTCTCTCCAGTTTTTAACTGAAGATATCTCCTATTTCCCCACAGGCCTGATTGTGCTCCCGAATGTCCCTTTGCAAATCCGTCCATGATGCTGCTTCAAAACTGCATAATAGAAAGAAAGTTTTATCTATGTGAGATGAATAGACATAACTCTCACAAAGCAGTTTCACAGAAACTTCTTTGCAGTTTTTGTCAGAGGATATTTCTTTTTTCACCATAGCCATCCATATACTCAAGAATGTCCCCTGGTAGCTTTTTCCACAAACGGGATTCCCCAATCCGCTGTGAGAAGAAAAGTATAATTCTGTGAGTGGAATGCACACGTCACAAATTGGCACCTCAGAAATCTTCTCTCCAGTATCAATCTGAAGATATTTCTGTTTTCAGTGTTAGCCTCAAAGTGCTCCCGAGTATCCCTTAGCTTACTAACCCTAAACAGTGTTAGAATACTTCTCAATGAAAAGAGAATCTTAACTGTGCGAGTGGACTTCATGTGACGTAGAACAGTTTCAGAGAAAGTTTCCTGCTGGTTTTTATTGGAGAGTATTTCTTTTTTAGCATATCTTTAAGAGCATTCCCAAATGTCCTTCCTCAGGTACCACAGAAACAGTGATTTCAAACTGCTGAATCCAAAGAATGATTAAACTCTATAAGACGAATACACATCACAAAGCAGGTGCTCCGAAAGTTTCTCTCCAGTTTTCATCGGAAGATGTTTCCTTTCTCACCACAAGCCACCAGGAGCCACTTAATAACCCTTCACAGATTCCGCAAAGACAGAGTTTCCAAACTGGGCAACGTAGTGTAAGTTTTAATTCTCTGAAATTAATGCACACGTCAGAGAGCAGTTTCTTGGAACGCTTCTTTCTGGGTTTTATTTCCGAATATTTCACTTTTTGCCATAGTCTTCAATGCGCTGCAAAATACCACTTTTTCATTTTACAGGAACAGTGTTCAAAGACTGCCTTATGAGAAAATAGGTATAACTCCCTGAGTGAAATGCACACATCACAATGTTGTTTCTCGGAAAGCTACTCTTCAGTTTTTATCTGAAGATATTTTCTACTTCCCCACAGGCCTGAATGTGCTCCTGAAAGTCGCTTCATGAATCTGTCCATGACGCAGTTACAAAGCAGTGTAATAGAAAGAAAGTTTTATCTTTGTGAGATGAATACACACATCTATCCCAAAGCAGATTCACAGAAAGCTTCTTTCCAATTTGTCTGAGGATATTTCCTTTTTCACCATAGCCATCCATATACTCCCGAATAGCCCCGGTAGTGTTTTCTACAAACAGGATGCCACAATACTTTATGAAAAGAAAAGTATAACTCTGTGAGTGGAATGCACACTTCACAAAGCAGCTCTTTGGAAATCTTCCCTCTAGTATCTATCTGAAGATATTTCGGTTTTCACCATAAGCCTCAAAGCGCTCCTGAATATCCCTTACCTGACTAACCAAAAACAGTGTTAGAATACTGCTTCATGAAAACAAAAACTTAACTGTGCGAGTGCAATTCAAGTGAACTAGAGCAGTTTCACAGAAAGTTTCCTTCTGGTTTTTATCAGAGGGTATTTCTTTTACAGCATATTCTTAAGAGCGTTCCCAAATGTCCTTTCTCAGGTTCCACAGAAACAGTGGTTTCAAACTGCTCAATAACAAGAATGATTTAACTCTATGAGATGAATGCCCACATCACAAAAGAGTTGCTCTCAAAGTTTCTCTCCAGTTTACATCAGAAGACGTTTCCTTTCTCACCACAAGAATCTGGGCACCACTTAATATCCCCTCACAGATTCCTCAAGGACAGAGTTTCCAACCTGGGCAATGTAGTGTAAGCTTTAACTCTCTGAAATGAATGCACACGTCAGAGAGCTGTTTCTTGGAACGCTTCTTTCTGTGTTTTATTTCCGGATTTTCACTTTTCATCATAGTCTTCAAAGGGCTGCAAAATAACACTTTTTCAGTTTTACAGGAACACTGTTCAAACACTGCTTTATGAGAAAGGAGGTATAACTCCCTGAGTGGAATGCACACATCACAAAGCAATTTCCCAGAAAGCTTCTCTTCAGTTTTTAGCTGAAGATATGTCTTATTTCACCACAGGCCTGAATATGCTCTCGAATGTCCCTTTGCGAATCCGTCCATGATGCAGTTTCAAAACTGTGTGATAGAAAGAAGGTTTTCTATGTGAGATGAATAGACATGTCTATCACAAAGTAGTTTCACAGAAAGCTTCTTTCCAGTTTTTGTCTGAGGATATTTTCTTTTTCACCATAGCGTCCATTTACTCAGAACGTCCCCTGGTTGCTTTTTCTCCAAACGGGATTCCCCAATCGTCTAAGAGAAGAAAATTATAACTCTGTGAGTGGAATGCACACGTCACAAAGCAGCTCCTCAGTAATCATCTCTCCAGTATCTATCTGAAGATATTTCCGTTTTCACTATTAGCCTCAAAATGCTCCCAAGTATTCCGTAGGTGACTAACCTAAAACAGTGTTAGAATACTGCTCAATGAAAACAGAAGCTTAACTGTGCGAGTAGACTTCCTGTGACCTAGAGTAGTTTTACAGAATGTTTCCTTCTGGTTTTTATTGGAGGGTATTTTTTTCCAGCATATATTTAAGAGTGTTTCCAAACGTCCTTTCTCAGGTTGCACAGAAAGAGTGATTTCAAACTGCTCAATCCAAAGAATGATTTAACCCTATGAGTTGAATACACACATCACAAAGCAGTTGGTTCGAAAGCTTCTCTCCAGTTTTCATCGGAAGCCGTTTCCTTTCTCACCGCAAGCCTCCGAGCGCCACTTAATATCCCCTCACAGATTCCTTAAAGACCAAGTTTCCAAACTGGGCAACGTAGTGTAAGCTTTAACTCTCTGAAATGAATGCACACGTCAGAGAGCAGTTTCTTGAAACACTTCTTTCTGGGTTTTATTTCAGGATATTTCACTTTTCGCCGTAGTCTTCAATGCGCTGCAAAATATCACTTTTTCAGTTTTACAAGAACCGTGTTCAAACACTGCCTTACAAGAAAAGATGTATAAGTCCCTGAGTGGAATGCACACATCACCAAGCAATTTCTCAGAAAGCTTCTCTCCAGTATTTATCAGATGATATTTCCTTTGTCACCATTGGCCTGAATGTGACCCTGAATATCCTGTCGCGGATCCATCCATGACAGAGATTCCAAGCTGTGTAATGTAAAGAAAGCTTTATCTATGTGAGATGAATAAACAGAGCGAAAAGCAGATTCACAGAAAGATTCTATCCAGTATTTATCCGAATATATTTCCTTTTTTAACCTAGTCCTGAATGTGTCCCCGAATGTCCTTTCGTGGAGCCGTCCCTGACAGAGTTTCCAGGCTGCGTAATGTAGAGAAAGATTTATCTATGTGAGATGAATACACATATCCCAGAACAGTATCACACAAAGGGTTTCCCTGATGCTTTATGAGAAGAGAGTTATAATACTGTGAGTGGAATGCACATGTCACAAAGCAGTTCCATGGAAAGCTTCTCTCCAGTTTCTATCTCAACATATTTTGTTTTTCACTGTAAGCCTCAAGGTACTGACGTATATCCCTTTATATGCTAAACATGAACAATGTTAGAAAACTGCTCAATGAAAAGAGGCTCAACTGAGCGAGAGGAATTCACACGACACACAGCAGTTTCACAGAAAGATTCCTTCTGTTTTTTATCTGAGGATATTTGTCTCTCCATATGCTAAAGATCATTCCCAATTGTCCCTCCTCAGATTCCACAGAAGCAGTAAATTCACACTGCTCAATCCAAGGAATGATTTAACTCTATGAGATGAATACACACATCACATAGCAGTTGCTCAGAAAGCTTCTCTGCAGTTTTCATCAAAAGACATTTCCTTGCCCACCACAGTCTAACGGGCACCACTTAATATCCCTTCAGAGATTCCTGAAAGACAGAATTTGCAAATGGGGCAATGTAGAGAAAACTTTACCTCTGTGAAAGGAATGCCCATATCCGAAAGCAGTTTCTTGGTATGCTTTTTTCTGGGTTTTATTTGAAGATATATCACTTTCAGCCATAGCCTTCAATGTGCTACAAAATATCACTTTTTTGTTTTAGAGGAACAGGGTTCAAACACTGCCTTATGAGAAAAGAGGTATAACTCTCTGAGAGGAATACACACATCACAAAGCAGTTTGTCAGAAAGCTTCTCTCCAGTTTTTATCAGAATATATTTCCTTTTTCGCAATAAGCCTGAATGCACTTTCTTTTTATTTATTTATTTATTTATTTTTAAATTTATTTATTATTATTATACTTTAAGTTGTAGGGTACATGTGCATAACGTGCAGCTTTGTTACATATGTATACTTGTGCCATGTTGGTCTGCTGCACCCATCAACTCGTCATTTACATCAGTTATAACTCCCAATGCAATCCCTCCCCACTCCCCCCTCCCCATGATAGGCCCCGGTGTGTGATGTTCCCCTTCCTGAGTCCAAGAGATCTCATTGTTCGGTTCCCACCTATGAGTGAGAACATGTGGTGTTTGGTTTTCTGTTCTTGCGATAGTTTGCTAAGAATGATGGTTTCCAGCTGCATCCATGTCCCTACAAAGGACGCAAACTCATCCTTTTTTATGGCTGCATAGTATTCCATGGTGTATATGTGCCACATTTTCTTAATCCAATCTGTCACTGATGGACATTTGGGTTGATTCCAAGTCTTTGCTATTGTGAATAGTGCTGCAATAAACATACGTGTGCATGTGTCTTTATAGCAGCATAATTTATAATCCTTTGGGTATATCCCCAGTAATGGGATGGCTGGGTCATATGGTACATCTAGTTCTAGATCCTTGAGGAATCGCCATACTGTTTTCCATAATGGTTGAACTAGTTTACAATCCCACCAACAGTGTAAAAGTGTTCCTATTTCTCCACATCCTCTCCAGCACCTGTTGTTTCCTGACTTTTGAATGATCGCCACTCTAACTGGTGTGAGATGAAATATCACGTCGCAGATCCATCCGTGACAGAGTTTCCAACTGCATAATATAAACAAAGTTTTATCTCTGTGAGATGAATAAACAGAGTAAAGAGCAGATTCTCATAAAGCTTCTTTCTAGTTTTCATCTGAAGATATTTCCTTTTTCACCATAGTCCTGTATGTACTCCCAAATATTTCTTCGTGGAGCCATCCATGACAGGGTTTCCAAGCTGCAAAATGTAGAGAAAGATTTATCTATGTGAGATGAATACACATATCTAATACCAGTTTCACAGAAAGGGTTTCCTAGATGCTGTATGAGAAGAGAAGCAGAACACTGTGAGTGGAATGCACACGTCAAAAAGCAGCACTTCAGAAAGCTTCTCTCCAGTTTCTATCAGAACATATTTCCTTTTTCACTGTAAGCCTCAAAGTATTCTCGAATATCCCTATGCACGCTAAACATAAAGAGTGTTAGGTAACTCCTTAATGAAAAGTGAAGCTTAACTGGGAGAGTGGAATTCACACGACACAGAGCATTTTCACAGGAAGCTTGCTTCTGGGTTTTATCTGAAGGTATTTGTTTTTCAGCATATTCTAAAGAGCATTCCCAAATTTCCTTTCTCAGGTTCCACAGAAACAGTGATTTCAAACCACTCAATCAAAAGAATGATTTAACTCTACGAGATGAATACACACATTACAAAGCAGTTGCTCAGAAAGCTTCTCTCCAGTTTTCAAGGGAAGACATTTCCTTACTCACCACAGGCCTCCGGGCGCCACTTAGTATCCCTTCGCAGATTCCTCAAAGAGGCAGTTTCCAAATTGGGCAATGTAGAGTAAGTTTTAGCTCTGTGATATGAAAACACATATCAGAGAATAGTTTCTGGAAAGGCTTCTTTTTGGGTTTTATTTGAGGATATTTCACTTTTTGCTGTAGTCCTCAATGCGCTCTGAAATATCACATTTTTGGTTTTACAGGAACAGTGTCCAAACACTACCTTATGAGAAAAGAGGTATAACTCCCTAAGTGGAATGCACACATCACAAAGCAGTTTCTCAGAAAGCTTCTTTCCGGTTTTTGTCTGATATTTCGATTTTCCCCATGGTCCTGAATGTGCTCCTGAAAGTTCCTTCATCGATCCGTCCATGACAGTGTTTCCAAGCTGCGTAAGGTAAAGAAAGCTTTATCTATGTGAGATGAATAAACATTGCAAAAAACAGATCCACAGAAATCTTTTTTCCAGTTTTTATCTTAAGATATTTCTTCTATCACCATAGTCCTGAATGTGCTCCCGAATGTCCCTTCGGGGACCAATCCGTGACAGAGTTTCCAAGCTGCGGTAATATAAAGGAAGCTTTATATATGTGAGATGCATACACAAATCATAGAGCAGTTTCATAGAGAGATTCTTTCCAGTTCTTGTCTGAGGCTTTTTCCCATTTCACCATAGGCATCAACATGCTCCCGAATATCACTTGCTACTTTCTTCTCCAAAAGGTTTTCCCCAATGCTGTATGAGAAGAGAGGTATAACACTGTGAGTGGAATGCACACGTCACAAAGTAGTTCCGCGGAAAGCTTCTCTCCAGTTTCGGTCTGAACACATTTCATTTTCACCGTAAGCCTCAAAGCACTCCCGAATATCCCTTCACATGCTAGATATAAACAGGGTTAGAAAACTCCTCAATGAAAGGAAAGGCTTAACTGAGCAAGAGGAATTAAGACGACACAGAGCAGTTCCACAGAATGCTTCCTTCTGGATTTTACCTGAAGATATTTCTTTCTATATACTCCAAAGTGCGTTCCCAAATGTCCTTCATCAGATTCCACAAAAACAGTGATTTCAAAGTGCTCAATCCAAAGAATGGTTTAACTCTATGAGCTGAATACACAAATCACAAAGCAGTTGCTCAGAAAGCTTCTCTCCAGTTTTCATCAGAAGACACTTCCTAGCTCACCACAAACCTCCGGACGTCAGTTAATATCCCTTCACAGATTCCTCAAAGACAGACTTTCCAAACTGAGCAAAGTAGAGTAAGCTTTAACTCTGTGAAATGAATGCACGTATCATTGAGCAGTTTCTTGGAACACTTCTTTCTCGGTTTTATTTGAGCATATTTCACTTTTCGTCATAATTTTCAATGTGCTAAGAAATATCACTTTTTCGGTTTTATAGGCACAGCGTTCAAACACTGCCTTATGAGAAAAGAGGTAAAACTCCCTGAGTGGAATGCACACATCACAAAGCAGTTCCTCAGAAAGCTTCTCTCCAGTTTTTATTTGAAGATATTACCTTTGTCACCATTGGTCTGAATGTGCTCTCGATTGTCCCTTTACGAATCTGTCCATGACGGCATTTCAAAACTGCATAATAGAAAGAAAGTTTATCTATGTGAGATGAATAAACATATGTACCACAAAGCAGTTTCACAGAAAGCTTATTTTCAGTTTTTGTCTGAAGATATTTCCTTTTCCACCATAGCTGTCCATATACTCCCAAATGTCCCCTGGTAGCTTTTTCTCCAAAAGGGATGCCCCAATCCTCTATGAGAAGAAAAGTATAACTGTGAGTGGAATGGCCACATCACAAAGCAGCTCCTCGGAAATCTCTCCAGTTTCTAGCTGAAGATATCTCCGTTTTCACCATAAAACTCAAAGTGCTTCCGAGTATCCCTTAGCTGACTTAACTAAAACAGTGTTAGAATACTGCTCAATGAAAACAGAAGCTTAACTGTGAGAGTGGAATTCACGTGACCCAGAGCAGTTTCACAGAAAGCTTCCTTATGGTTTTTATTGGGGGGTAGTTCTTTTTCAGCATATTCTTAAGAGCTTTCCCAAATGTCCTTTCTCAGGTTCCACAGAAAAAGTGATATCAAACTGCTCAATCCAAAGGATGATTTAACTCTATGAGATGCATGCACACATCACAAAGCAGTTGCTCCGAAAGCTTCTCTCCAGTTTTCAGCAGAAGATTTTTCCTTGCTGGCCACTGGTCTCTGGTTGCCACTTAATATCCTCTTGCAGAATCCACAAAGACAGACTTTCCAAACTGGGAAATATAGAGGAAGCTTTAACACTCTGAAATGAATGCACGTGTCAGAGAGCAGTTTCGTGGAACGCTTCTTTCTGGGTTTTATTTCAGGATATTTCACTTTTCACCGTAGTCTTCCATGCGCTTTGAAATATTACTTTTTCAGTTTTACAGGAACAGTGTTCAAACACTGCCTTATGAGAAAAGAGGTATAACTCCCTGAGTGGAATGCACACATCACAAAGCAGTTTCTCAGAAAGTTTCCGTCCAGTTTTTATCTGAAGATATCTCCTTTTTCACCATAGGCTTCAATGTGTTACCAAACAATCCTTCATGGATCCTTCCATGACGGAGTTTCCAAACTTCATGATATAAGGAAAGTTTTGTCTATGTGAGATGAATAGACATATCTATCACAAAGCAGTTTCACAGAAATCTTCTTTCCAGTTTCTTTCTGAGGATATTTCCTTTTTCACCAAAGCCATTCATAGACTCCCGAATGTCCCTTGGTAGCTCTTTCTCCAAAAGGCAATCCACAATCCTCTATGAGAAGAAAGGTATAATTCTGTGATTGGAATACACACGTCACAAAACACCTCCTTGGAAAGTTTTTTTCCACTTTCTGTCTGAACATATTTCCTTTTTCACAATAAGCCTCAAAGCGCTCCCAAATATCCCTTAGCAAACTAAACAAAAACAGTGTTAGAAGACTGCTGAATGAAAAGAGAAGCTTAATTGTGTGAGAGGAATTCAGGCAACACAGAGTAGTTTCACAGAATGCTTCCTTCTGGTTTCTCCCTGAAGTTATTTCTTTTTCAGGATATTCTAAAGAGCGTTTCCAAATGTGTTTTCTCAGGTTCCACAGAAACAGTGATTTCAAACTGCTGAATCCAAAGAATGATTTAACTCTATGTGGTGAATTCAAACATCACAGAAGAGTTGCTCAGAAAGCTTCTCTCCATTTTTCAATGGAAAACATTTCCTTGTTCACCACACGCTTCTGGTTGCCACTTAATATCCCTTCGCAGAATCCTCAAAGACTGTCTTTCCAAACTGAGAAATGTAGAGTAAGCTTTAACTCTGTGAAATGAATGGTCATGTCAGAGAGCAGTTTCTTGGAGTCCTTATTTCCGGGTTTTATTTGAAGATTTTCACTTTTCACCATAGTCTTCAATGTGCTCCGAGTATCACTTTTTTAGTTTTACAGGAACAGTGTTCAAACAGTGCCTTATGAGAAGAAAGTTATAACTCCCTGAGTGGCATGCAAACATCACCAAGCAGTTTCTCCAAAAGCTTCTCTCCAGGTTTCATCTGATGATATTTCCTTTTTCACCATAGGCCTGAAAGTGATCCCTAATATCCCTTTGCGGATCCATCCATGACAGAGTTTCCAAGCTGTGTAATGTAAAGAAAGCTTTATCTATGTGAGATGAATAAACATAGCAAAAACCAGATTTACAGAAAGCTTCTTTTCACTTTTTATCTGAAGATATTTCCTTTTTCACCATAGTCCTGAAAGTGCTCCCAAACGTCCCTTTGAGGATCCGTCCACGAGACAGTTTCCAAGCTGCGTATTTTAAAGGAAGTTTTATTTATGGGAGGTGAATACACATATCACAGAACAGTTTCATAGAATGCTTCTTTCCAGTTTTTGTCTGTGACTGTTTCCCTTATCACCATAGGATTCAATATGCTCCTGAATATCACTTGGTACATACTTCTCCAAAAGGATTTCCCCGATGCTGTATGAGAAGACAGTTATAACACTGTGAGTGGAATGCACACATCACAAAGCAGTTCCTTGGAAAACTTCTTTCCAGTTTCTGTCTAAACATATTTCCTTTTTCACCATAACCTCAAAGCGCTCCCGAATATCCCTTTGCACACTAAACATAAACAGTGTTAAAAAACTGCGCAATGAAAAGTGAGTTTTAACTGAGTGAGAGGAATTAAGACGAAACAGAGTAGATTCACAGAAAGCTTCCTTCTGGATTTTACCTGAGGACATTTCTTTCTCCATATGTTAAGGAGCATTCCCAAATGCTTTTCTCAGATTCCACAAACACAGTGATTTCAAAGTGCTCAATCCAAAGAATGGTTTAACTCGATGAGATGAATACACACATCACAAAGCAGTTGCTCCGAAAGCTTCTCTCCAGTTTTCATCAGAAGACGTTTCGATTCTCACCACAAGCCTCCGTGCACCACTTAATATCCCTTCACAGATTCCTCAAACACAGAGTTTCCATACTTGGCAACATAGTGTAATCTTTAACTCTAGAAATGTTTGCAGACATCAGAGAGTAGTTTCTTGGAACGCTTCTTTCTGGGTTTTATTTCAGGATATTTCACTTTTTGCATAGTCTTCAATGCACTGCAGAATATCACTTTTTCAGCTTTACAGGAACTGTGTTCAAACACTGCCTTATGAGAAAAGAGTTATAACTCCCTGAGTGGAATGCACACATCACAAAGCAGTTTCTCAGAATGCTTCTTTCCAGTTTTCAGCTGAAGGTATCTCCTTTTTCATCACAGGCCTGAATGTGCTCCCGAATGCCCCTTTGTGAATCCGTCTATGACACAGTTTCAAAACTGCGTAATAGAAAGGGAGCTTTATCTGTGTGAGATGAGTAGATATATCTATCACAAAGCAGTTTCACAGAAAGCTTCCAGTTTTTGTCTGAGAATATTTCCTTTTTCACCATAGCCGTCCATATATTCCTGAATGTCCCCTTGTAGCTTTTTCTCCACATAGGATTTCGCAATCCTCTATGAGAAGAAAAGTATAACTCTGTGAGTGGAATGCACACGTCACAAAGCAGCTCCTCAGAAATCATCTCTCCAGTATCTATCTGAAGATATTTCTTTTTTCACCATAAGCCTCAAAGTGCTCCTGAGTATCCCTTAGCTGACTACCTTAAGCAGTGTTAGAAAACTGCTCAATGAAAACAGAAGCTTAAGTGTGCGAGTGGACTTCACGTGACCTAGAGCAGTTTCACAGAAAGTTTCCTTCTGGTTTTTATTGGCGTGTATTTCTTTTTCAGCATATTCTTAAGACTGTTCTCAAATGTCATTTCTCAGGTTTCACAGAAACAGTGATTTCAAACTGCTCAATTCAAGTAATCATTTAACTCTATGAGATGAATACACACATCACAAGGCAGTTGTTCGAAAGCTCCTCTCCAGTTTTCATCGGAAGTGGTTTCCTTTCTCACCACAAGCCTCCAGGTGCCACTTAATATCCTTTCACAGATTCCTCAAAGACAGAGTTTCCAAACTGGGCAATGTAGTGTAAGCTTTAACTCTCTGAAATGAATGCACATGTTGGAGAGAAGTTTCTTGGAAAGCTTCTTTCTGGGTTTTATTTCCAGATATTTCACTTTTTGCCATAGTCTTCAATGTGCTGCAAAATATCACTTTTTCAGTTTTACAGGAACAGTATTCAAACACTGAGTTATGAGAAAAGAGGTGTAACTCCCTGAGTGGAATGCACACATCACGAAGCAGTTCCTCAGAAATCTTCTCTGCAGTTTTTATCTGAAGATATTTCCTATACCCCACAGGCTGGAATGTGCTCCCGAATGTTCATTCACGAACCCACCGATTAAGCAGTTTCATAACTGCATAATAGAAAGAAAGTTCTATCTATGTGAGATGAATAGACATATCTATCACAAAGCAGTTTCTCAGAAAGCTTCTCTCCAATTTTTAGCTGAAGATATCTCCTATATCCCCACAGGCCTGAATGTGCCCCCCAAACTCCCTCTGCGAATCCGTCCATGACGTAGTCCCAAAACTGCCTAATAGAAAGTTTTACCTATGTGAGATGAATAGACATGTCTATCGCAAAGCAGTTTCAGAGAAAGCTTCTTTCCAGTTTTTGTCTGAGGAGATTTCCTTTTTCACCATAGCTGTCCTTATACTCCCGAATGTCCCCTGGGAGCATTTTCTCCAAATGTGACTTCCCAATCCTCTATGAGAAGAAAAGTATAACTCTTTGAGTGGAATGCACATGTCACAAAGCAGCTCCTCAAAAATCTTCTCTCCAGTATCTATCTGAAGATATTTCCATTATCACCATATGCCTCGAAGCACTCCTGCATATCCCTTAGCTGACTAACCTAAAACAGTGTTAGAATACTACCCAATGAAAATAGAAGCTTAACTGTGGGAGTGGACTTCATGTGACCTGGAGCAGTATCACAGAATATTTCCTTGTCGTGTTAAATGGAGGGCATTTCTTTTTCAGCATATTCTTTAAGAGTGTTCCCAAATGTTTTTTCACAGGATCCACAGAAACATTGATTTCAAACTGCTCAATCCAAAGAATGATTTAACTCTATGAGATGAATACACACATCACAAAGCAGTTGCTCCGAAAACTTCTCTGCAGTTTTTCATCGGAAGATGTTTCCTTTCTCACAACAAGCCTCCGGGTGCAACCAAATATCCCTTCACAGATTCCTCAAAGACAGAGTTTCCAAACTGGGCAATGAAGTGTAAGTTTTAACTCTCTGAAATGAATGCACACGTCAGAGAGCAGTTTCTTGCAACGCTTCTTTCTGGGTTTTATTTTCGGATTTTCACTTTTCCCCATAGTCTTCAATGCGCTGCAAAATATCACTTTTTCAGTTTTACAGGAACAGTATTCAATCACTGCCTTATGATAAAAGAGGTATAACTCTCTGAGTGGAATGCACATATCACAAAGGAGTTTCTCAGAAAGCTTCTCTCCAGTTTTTATATGAGGATATCTCCTATTTCCCCACAAGCCTGAATGTGCTCCGAGTGTTGCTTCGCATATTCGTACATGATGCAGTTTCAAAACTGCGTAATAGAAAGAAAGTTTTATCTATGTGAGATGAATAGATATATCTATCACAAAGCAGTTTCACAGAAAGCTTCTTTCCAGTTTTTGTCTGAGGATATATCCTTTTTCACCGTAGCCATCCATATACTCCCGAATGTATCCAGGTAGCTTTTTCTCCAAACGGGATTCCCTAATCCTCTCTGAGAAGAAAAGTATAACTCTGTGAGTGGAATGCACACGTCATAAGGCAGCTCCTCAGAAATCTTCTCTGCAGTATCTATCTGAAGATATTACGGTTTTCACCGTAAGCCTCAAAGCGCTCGCAAGTATCCCTTAGCTGACTAACCAAAAACAGTGTTAGAATACTGTTCAATGAAAACAGAAGCTTAACTGTGTAAGTGGAATCCACATAACCTAGAGCAGTTTCACAGAAACATTCCTTCTGGTTTTTATCAGAAGGTATTTCAGTTCAGCATATTCTTTAGAGCGTTCCCAGATGTCCTTTCTCAGGTTCCACAGAAACGGTGATTTCAAACCGCTCAACCCAAAGAATTTTTAACTCTACGAGATGAATACACACATCACAAAGTAGTTGCCCTGAAAGCTTCTCTCCAGATTTCATTGGAAGACATATCCTTTCTCACAACAAGCATCCGTGCATCAGTTTCTATACCATCACAGATTCCTCAAAGACAGAGTTTCCTAACTGGGCAACGTAGTGTAAGCTTTAACTCTCTGAAATTAATGCACACGTCAGAGAGCAGTTTCGTGCAAAGTATCTTTCTGGGTTTTATTTGCGAATTTTCACTTTTCACCATAGTCTTCAAAGCGATGCAAAATATCAGTTTTTCAGTTTTACAGGAACAGTGTTTAAAAACTGTCTTATGAGAAAAGAGGTATAACTCCCTGAGTGGAATGCACACATCACAAAGCAGTCTCCCAGAAATCTCTCCAGATTTTATCTGAAGGTATTTCCCATTTCCCCACAGGCCTGAAGGTGCTCCCGAGTGTCGCTTCGTGATTCTGTCCACGATGCTGTTTCAAAACTGTGTAAAAAAGAAAGTTTTATCTATGTGAGATGATTAGCCATACATATCACAAAGTGGTTTCATAGAAAGCTTCTTTCCAGTTTTTGTCTGAGGATATTTTCTTTTTCACTGTAGCCGACCATATACTTCCCAATGTCCCCTGGTAGCTTTTACTCCAAACAGGATTCCCCAATCCTCTATGAGAAGAAAAGTATAACTCTGTGAGTGGAATGTGCACATCACAAAGCAGCTTCTTGGAACTCTTCCCTCCAGTATCTATCTGAAGATATTTCTGTTTCCACCGTAAGCCTTAAATCACTCTCGAGTATCCCATACCTGACTATCCTAAAACAGTGTTAGAATACTCCTCAATGTAAACAGAAGCTTAACTGTATGAGTGGACTTCACGTGACATACAGCAGTTTCACAGAAAGTTTCCTACTGATTTTATCGGAGGGTATTTCCTTCTCAGCATATTTTCAAGAGTGTTCCCAAATATCCTTTCTCATCTTCCACAGAAACAGTGATTGCAAACTGCTCAATGCAAAGAATGATTTAACGCTATGAGTTGAATACACACATCACAAAGCAGTTGCTTTGAAAGCTTCTCTGCACTCTTCATTGGAAGACGTTTCCATTCTCACCACAAGTCTCCGGGCACCACTTAATGTCTCTTTACAGATTCCTCAGAGACAGAGTTTCCAAACTGGGCAAGGTAGTATAAGCTTTTACTCTCTGAAATGAATGCACTGGTCAGAGAGCAGTTTCTTGGAATGCTTTTTTCTGGGTTTTATTTCAGGATATTTCACTTTTTGCCATAGTGTTCAATGGGTTGCAAAATATCACTCTTTCAGTTTTACTGGAACAGTGTTCAAACACTGCCTTATGAGAAAATGGGTATAACCTCCTTAGTGGAATGAATACATCACAAAGCAGTTTCTCAGAAAGCTTCTCTCCAGTCTTTGTCTGAAGATATCTCCTATTTCCCCAATGGCCTGAATGTGTTCCCGAATGTCCCTTCGATAATCCATCCGTGACGCAGTTTCAAAAGTTCGTAATAGAAAGAAAGTTTTATTTATGTGAGATGAATAGACATATCTATCACAGAGAAGTTTTGCAGAAAGCTTTTTTCCACTTTTTGTCTGAGGATATTTCCTTTTTCTCCATAGCCATGCATATACTCCAGAATGTCCACTGGTAGCATTTATTCCAAAAGGGTTTCCCAATACTCTATGAGAAGAAAAGTATAACTCCATGAGTGGAATGCACACATCAGAAAACAGCTCCTTGGATATCTTCTCTCCAGTATCCATCTGAAGATATTTCTGTTTTCAACATAAGCCTCAAAGCACTCCCGAGTAACCCTTAACTGAATAACCTAAAACAGTGTTAGAATACTGCTCAATGAAAACAGAAGCTTAACTGTGGGAGTGTACTTCACATGAGCCAGAGCAGTTTCACAGAAAGTTTCCTTCAGTTTTTTATAGCAGGGTATTTCTTTTTCAGCATATTCTTAACAGCATTCCCAAATGTCTTTTCTCAGGTTCCACAGAAACAGTGATTTCAAACTGCTCAATCCAAAGAATGATTTAACTCTATGAGATGAATACACATATCACAAAGCAGTTGCTCTGAAGGCTTCTCTCCAGTTTTCATCGGAAGACGTTTCCTTTCTCAAAAGAATCCTCTGTGCGAAACTTACTATCCCTTCACAGATTCCTCAAAGACAGAGATTCCAAACTGGGCAATGTAGTGTAACCTTTAAATCTCTAAAATGAATGCACACGTCAGAGAGCAGTTTCTTGGAACACTTCTTTCAGGGATTTATTTCAGGATATTTCACTTTTCACCATAGTCTTCAATGTGCTGCAAAATATCACTTTTTCAGTTATACAGGAACAGTGTTCAAACACTGCCTTACGAGAAAAAGGTATAAGTCCCTGAGTGTAATCCTCACATCACAAAGCAGTTTCTCAGAAAGCTTCTCTCCAGCTTTTAGCTGAAGATATCTCCTTTTTCATCGTAGGCCTGAATGTTCTCCCGAGTCTCCCTTCGCGAATCCGTCCAAGTCGCTGTCTCAAAACTGCATAACAGAAAGAGAGGTTTATCTGTTGGAGATGAATAGACATATCTATCACAAAGCAGTTTCACAGAAAGCTTCTTTCCAGTTTTTGTCTGAAGATATTTCCTTTTTCATCATAGCCGACCGTATACTCCCAAATGTCACCTGGTAGCTTTTCCTCTAAACGGGATTCCCCAATCCTCTATGAGAAGAAAAGTATAACTCTGTGAGTGGAATGTACACGTCACAAAGCAGCTTCTCAGAAATCTACTCTCCAGTATCTATCTGAAGATATTTCTGTTTTACCATAAGCCTCAAAGCGCTCGCGAGTATCCCCTAGCTGACTAAACTAAAACAGTGTTAGAATACTGCTCAATGAAAACAGAAGCTGAACTGTGCAAGTAGACTTCACATGACCGAGAGCAGTTTCACAGAAAGATTCCTTCTGGTTTTTATTGGAGGGTATTTCTTTTTCGGCATATTCTTTACAGCGTTCCCAAATGTCCTGTCTCAGGTTCCACAGAAACAGTGATTTCAAACTGCTCAATCCAAAGAATGATTTAACTCTATGAGGTGAATACACACATCACAAAGCAGTTGCTCCAAAATCTTCTCCTCAGTTTTCATCAGAAGACATTTCCTTTCTCACCACAAGACTCCCTGTGCCACTTAATATCCCTTCACAGATTCCTCAAATACAGAATTTCCAAACTGGACAATGTAGTGTAAGCTTTAACTCTGAAATGAATGCACACATCAGAGAGCAGTTTCATGTAATGCTTCTTTCTGGGTTTTATTTCCGAATTTTCATTTTTCACCATAGTCTTCAAGGCACTGCAAAGTATCACTTTTTCAGTTTTACAGGAACAGTGTTCAAACACTGCCTTATGAGAAAAGAGGTATACCTCTTTGAGTGGAATGTATACATCACAAAGCAGTTTCTCAGAAAGCTTCCTTCCAGTTTTTATCTGAAGATATGTCCTATTTGACCACAGACCTGAATGTGCTCTCGAATGTCCCTTCACAAATACATCGATGACGCAATTTCAAAACTGCATAATAGAAAGAAAGTTTTATCTATGTGAGATGAATAGACATGTCTATCACAAAGCAGTTTCACAGAAAGCTTCTTTCCAGTTTGTCTGAGGATGTCTCCTTTTTCACCATAGCAGTCCATATATTCCCGAATGTCCCCTCGTAGCTTTTTGGCCAAACAGGATTCCTCAATCCTCTATGAGAAGAAAAGTATTACTCTGTGAGTGGAATGCACTCGTCACAAAGCAGGTCCTCGGAAATCTTCTCTCCAGTATCTATCTGAAGATATTTCCGTTTTCACCATAATCCTCAAAGCACTCCGGAGTATCCCTTAGCTGACTAACTTAAAACAGTGTTAGAATACTGCTCAATGAAAACAGAAGCTTAACTGGGTGAGTGGATTTCACGTAATCTAGACCAGTTTCACAGAAAACGTCCTTCTGGTTTTTACCAGAAGGTCTTTCTTTTTCAGCATATTCTTAAGAGCGATCCCAAATGTCCTTTCTCAGGTTCCACAGGAACAGTGCTTTCAAATTGCTCAATGCAAAGAATGATTTAACTCTATGAGATGAATACACGCATCACAAAGCAGCTGCCCCGAACGATTCTCTCCAGTTTTCATTGGAAGACATTTACTTTCTCACCACAAGCCTCCGGGGGCCACGTAATATCCCTTCCCAGATTCCTCAAAGACAGAGTTTCCAAACTGGGCAATGTAGTGTAAGCTTTAACTTTCTGGAAGGAATGCACTCGTCAGAGATCAGTTTCTTAGAACGCTTCTTTCTGGGTTTTATTTCAGATTATTTCACTTTTCGCCAGAGTCTTCAATGCGCTGTTAAATATCACTTTTTCAGTTTTACAGGAACAGTGTTCAAACACTGCCTTATGAGAAAAAAAGGTATAACTCCCTGAGTGGAATGCACATATCACAGAGCAGTTTCTCAGAAAGCTTCTCTCCTGTTTTCATCTGAAGATATCTCCTCTTTCCCCACAGGCCTGAATGTGCTCCCGATATTTCCTTCGCGAATCCATCCATGGTGCAGTTTCACAACTGTGTTATAGAAAGAAAATTTTATCTATGTAAGATGAATAGACATATCTTTTCCAAAGCAGTTTCACAGAAAGCTTCTTTCCAGTTTGTCTGAGTACATTTCCTTTTTCACCATAGCAGTCCATATACTCCAGAATGTCCCCTGGTAGCGTTTTTTTGAACCGGATACCCCAATACACTATGAGAAGAAAAGTTTAACTTTGTGAGTGGAATGCACACGTCACAAAGCAGCTCCTCGGAAATCTTCTCTCCAGTATCTATCTGAAGATATTTCCATTTTCACTATAAGTCTCAAAGCGCTCCAGAGAATCCCTTAACTGACTAACCCAAAACAGTGTTAGAATACAGCTCAATGAACAGAAGCTTAACTGTGTGAGTGCACTTCACGTGACCTAAAGCAGTTTCACAGAAAGTTTCCTTCTGGTTTTTATCACAGTGTTTCTTTTCCAGCATATTCTTAAGAGCATTCCCAAATGTCCTTTCTCAAATTCCACAGAAACAGTGATTCCAAACTGCTCAATCTAAAAAATGATTTAACTCTATGAGATGAATACACACATCAGAAAGCCGTTGCTCCGAAAACCTCTCTCCAGTTTTCCTCAAAAGACGTTTCCTTTCGCACCACAAACCTCTGGGCACCACTTAATATCAGGTCACAGATTCCTCAAAGACAGAGATTCCAAACTGGGCAATGTAGTGTAAGCTTTAGCTCTCTGAAATGAATGCACACGTTAGAGAGTAGTTTCTTGGAATCCTTCTTTCTGGGTTTTATTTCCGGTTATTTCACTTTTTGCCGTATTCTTCAATGCACTGCAAAATATCTCTTTTCAGTGTTACAGGAACAGTGTTCAAACAGTGTCTTATGAGAAAAGAGGTAAAACTTCCTCAGTGGAATGCACAAATCACAAAGCACTTTCTAAGAAAGCTTCTCTGCAGTTTTTATTTGAAGATATCTCCTATTTCCCCACAGGACTCCATGTGCTCCCGAAGGTCCCTTCACTAATCCGTCCATGACGCAGTTTCAGAACTGCATAATACAAAGATGATTTTATCTATGTAAGATGAATAAACATATATATATCACAATGCAGTTTCACAGAAAGCTTCTTTCTGGTTTTTCTCTGAGGATAATTGCTTTTTCACCACAGCCTTCCATATACACCCGAATGTCCCCTGGTTGCTTTTTCACCAAGCAGGATTCCCCAATTCTTTATGAGAAGAAAAGTATAACTCTTTGAGTGGAATGCATACCTCACAATGCAGCTCCTTGGAAATCATCTCTCCAGTATCTTTCTGAAAATGATTTCGTTTTCACCGTAAACCTCAAAGCGCTACCGAGTGTCCCTTAGCTGAATAACCTAAAACAGTGTTAGAATACTGCTCAATGAAACAGAAAATTAACTGTGTGAGTGGATTTCACGTGACCTAGAGCAGTTTCACAGAAAGTTTCCTTCTCATTTTTATCGGAGGGTAGTTCTTTTTCAGCATATTCTTAAGAGCGTTTACAATTGTACTTTCTCAGGTTCCACAGAAACAGTGATTTCAAACTGCTATATGCAAAGAATGATTTAACTCTATGAGATGAATACACACATCACAAAGCAGTTGCTCCGAAAGCTTCTCTCCAGTGTTCATCAGAAGACATTTCCTTTCTCACCAGAAGCCTCCGGGCGCCCCTCAATATCCCTTAACAGATTCCTCAAAGACAGAGTTTCCACACTGGGCAATGTAGTGTAAGCTTTAACTCTCTGAAATGAATGCACACCTCAGAGAACAGTTTCTTGTAATGCTTCTTTTTTTTTTTTTTTTTTTTTTTTATACCTATATTATAGAAAGCTTAGAAACCATAGGCAAGCAGAAGACAGAAAAAGAATTTACATTCATCCCTTTGAAGTTACTTTATTTCATTTTCCTTCCAGGCTTTTTGCTTTGCAAAGATTTACATTATTGTAATATTTAGTAATTAGATTTTAGGAATAAATAAGTAGTAATTATAAATTAAGTTCTTGCTAATTTTGTCTTTTCCTTGTCCTTATAATAAAAGAAATTTTTACATATTAAAAAATCTATAGAAAAAGGCTGGGTGCAATGGCTCACGCCTTAATTCCAGCTCTTTGAGAAGCCGAGGTGGGCAGATCACTTGAGGTCAGGAGTTCCAGACCAGCCTGGCCAACATGTTGAACCTCTGTCTCTACTAACAATGAAAAAATTAGCCAGGCATGGTAGTGGGTGCCTCTAATCCCAGCTACCAGGAAAGCTGAAGCAGGAGAATTGCTTGAACCTGGGAAGCAGAGGTTGCAGTGAGCCGACATCATGCCACTGCACTCCAGCCTGGACATCAGAGTGAGACCCTGTCTCAAAAAAAAAAAAAAAATCTGTAGAGAAATATAAAGAAGGGAAGGGGATAAAAAATCATTCAGAATCCCCTCTCACATTTTTCCCATATCAATGGACAGCTGTGTATAAAAATAAAACTTTTATATCTCGTGCTTCCCCTTTCTTCACTTCTTTTTTTTTTTTCTTTTTTTAATTGTTTATTTTTTTATTTTTTATTTTTTTTAAATTTATTTATTATTATTATACTGTAAGTTGTAGGGTACATGTGCATAACGTGCAGGTTTGTTACATATGTATACTTGTGCCTTGTTGGTGTGCTGCACCCATCAACTCGTCATTTACATCAGGTATAACTCCCAATGCATTCCCTCCCCCCGCCCCCCTCCCCATGATAGGCCCCGGTGTGTGATGT